>NC_137042.1:26701778-26719278 GCF_032717465.1 Coenobita brevimanus
CTTCTCTCTCCATTCCATTTCATTTCTCCCTCGCCTTCTCCTTACCACTCCCCATTCCGCCATTCCATGCTTCTCTCTCCTCCACCCTTCCCCATCGTTCTCCTCCTCCCCATTCCCCCGTCCCCTCCCAACTTCTTGAGAAAAATCCCCTCCCCTCCCACCCCTTCCTTATTATCCCCCGAATCTTGACACAGATCATCCCACCCTCTCCCTCCTCCCCTTCTTCACCTCCCTCTTACCTCTTCTCCTTCACCTCTCTCTTCCCTATTGCTATTCTCCCTTCTTCATCTCGTTAACCTTTTCACAGCCTCTGCTACAATCTCCCTCCCCCATTCTTTCTCCACATACTCCCCTTCTTGACACATAATTCTCCCCTCTACACACGGTTTCCCCTTCCCTCATCTTCTGACACAGTTATCCTTCTTCTGACACTATAATTATCCCCTTCCCCCTACTCCATGACACTCCTAACCCCCGCGACACACCGCTTCCCTTCCCCCTCACTTGGGCCTAACTACTACCCACTTCTGACACTATTTTCATCTACCTCCCCCTTTCCTCTTGACACGCCTACCCACTAACATTCTTTCCTGGAACCCTCTTTTCTGACACCACCCCATCCTCCTCTCTCACCTCATTTGACACCACTACTCTCCCCCATCCTCCTCTCTCACCTCATTTGACACCACTACTCTCCCCCACCCTCCCATTTTTACGGGTACTCTATTCTGACACCACCACCCCCTCCCTCACCTATCCTGGTTCAGTTTTCCCCTACCACCCACTCACTCACTTTCTCTCGGTTCCCCTAACACTCACTCACTTTCAATTCTTTTACCTCTTCCATCCTCTTAATCTGATTTCTCTCTCTCTCTCTCTCTCTCTCTCTCTCTCTCTCTCTCTCGGCTGCCCCGTCACCATCATTGATTTTTCCGTGGTGGGGCCTTAGAGAAAACGTGTCCTCACCTCGCCAGCCGCCAAAACACCTAAACACGCAAAATATGTTCCAGTGTTTACGTTCAGGAAATGGGAACCAGGTGACGCGGCGGAAATGGATTCAGAAATAAGGACCACCTGGCGCCCCTCCAAAAAAAATATATATACAGAAAATACGCGTGGTAGATACATGCAGAAAATACGTGCGGAGAATAAAGACAGGAAATAACGTATAGAAAATACGGGCCCTCTTGTGTCTGGTTATGTCGTCAGGTTGGATCGGATATACAGGAGTTATGTTACAAGTCGTGCATATAATATAGTGTTCCGGGAGACTTTTGAGACACTTCAGGAGGTGAGATTAGGGCTAGTTTTGAGTTTAAAACACACACACACACACACACACACACACACACACACACACACACACACACACACACGTCACAAGTTTAGGCATACTAAGATAAAAAGCACATACTGACGAGGTGAGAACATGGATACGTTTGCGTCAAGAAACGTCACGACCAACAGGTGTTACGATAATATGGACCAGTTTACGTCACCAGGATCAGTCTGCGTCGAGAAAATAAGTCCAAAAAGTAATGTACGTCAGGAAAACAACTGAGCTTTACTTTGTCAGGAAAATGTTCATGTTAAAAAACTGAGAAAAGCGCCGGGAAAAAAAAATACCGAAATTCTATGTAAGGAAAAAGAAAAAAGGAAACGAGTCGTCAGAGTTTTCCTCAATTACGTGAAGGAAAAAATGTGGTGTTGGACTTGGGTATTAGTCTGGTCACATGTAAATGGGGACAGGGGGTTTTGCATATATATTTCTCTCTCTCTCTCTCTCTCTCTCTCTCTCACACACACACACACACACACACTATACATTCATTTCTCTCTCTGTCTGCATCTTTGTCTCCCCCAATATCACTTTAGTCTTATTTCCCCCCTCCCCCCCCTCTCTCTCTCTCTCTCTCTCTCTCTCTCTCTCTCTCACGTGTCTGAAGGGCAGATGCTGGCCACGTGCAAGGGGTGTGCTAGGGGGGATGGGGAAGTTGCTTATCTAAAGGGTCGAGGAGTAAATCTGGGTAAAGCCTAGGGAAGCCTTGAGGAATGGCACCAAGATTCGAACCCAATGATTAAAATTCTTACCTGTGGCTAATTAGACAGACAGAAAGATAAACAGACACTCACAGACATAGGCAAATAGATACATACATACATAGAGACAGACAGATAGGTAGGTCGATAGACAGGCTGGCAGACAAACATGGACAGATACAAGAATAAAAAGACAGACAGACTGACCGAGGTGATGGGGGCTGTGAAGGTATGTATATAAGAGGAGGAGTGACGTTTGGTGTGTGTGTGTGTGTGTGTGTGTGTGTGTGTGTGTGTGTGTGTGTGTGTGTGTGTGAGAGAGAGAGAGAGAGAGAGAGAGAGAGGGCGGACGTGTAGGAGGGCGAGGAAGTGATAAAATTTCGTTGTGTTCTGATCTCTCCAATTGTGCTCTGTTTGCAGCCACTCTACTCTCACTTCTCTCAGCGTGTTCTCGTTTTTCCTTCCGTGTTCTCTCTCTCTTTTCCGGTGTTCTACTTCTTCTCCTACTGGGTTCAAAATACTAACACTGAGCTTTGATAACTTCCACTGCGTTCTGATCCTGTGACCCCATTCCTCTCTCTCTCTCTCTCTCTCTCTCTCTCTCTCTCAGCGATGAAAAGGCGAGTAAAAGCGGCTGACTAGGAAGGATTAAGAGATATGGGGGTTCAGATGATGGTGGTGGTGGAAGTGAAGGCAAGTGTTATGGAACGTTGTGTTACTGTGGTGATACAAGACGAAGGACTGTTGTATGCTAATAAGAGTGGTGACTGTGGAGGGATAATGTAGGTGGTGGTGGCGGAATGGGATACAGTGAGAATATTAGGTGGTGACGATGGTGGCTGAATCTTGGTGATAGTGGTTATGTAGGGGCGGTTGAAAAATATTAACTGGTGGTTGTGAAGGGAGATGTGGCTGGCAATGGTGATGGGTAAAAAAAAAAAAAAAAAAAAAAAAAAAAAATAGAACAGACTGATTGGTGATGAAGGTAATGATGGAGGATGTTAATGCTGATGATGGTATATTATGGAAGATGATGGTGAAGATAGTGTGGTTGCATGATGGTGATGATGGCGGTGGTGGTGGTGATGATGCTGGGAGAGTGTGGCTGGATGCTGGTGGTGGTGATGATGTGGTGGTTAGTGGCGAAAAGTTTGGGCGCTTCGCTGTTGGTGGCGGTGGTGGTGGTGATGGAGTGTGACTGGATGCTGGTGACAGTGGTAGTGGTGGTTGTGATGATGCTTATGATGGTGGTCGTGGTGGTGTTGCTGTGATGGTGGTCGTGGTGGTGATCCTTGTGCTGGTGGTCGTGATGGTGATCGTGGTGGTGATGCTTGTGATGGTGGTCGTGGTGGTGATGCCTGTGATGATGGTCGTGGTGGTGATGCCGGTGATGGTGATCGTGGTGATGGCTGTGATGGTCGTGGTGTGGTGGTGGTGGGAAAGACCTGTGGCGGTTGAGTGGTGACGAGTTCTGACAGACGATGATGAAGACAGACAGGCAGAAAGTGGAGGCAAAGGGGACGTGAAAAGGGGAGGCGGGGAAGTAGGATAAAAATAAGGGCAGTTACGAAAGGAGGAAAAGACCAAGTGAGAAATATAGGGCGGAAAAGGGAGAAGGAATAATGAAAAGGAAAGATATACAAGGAAGAAAAGACAGAATGGGAAGTTATGAAAATATAGAAAAATGACTTGATAGAAATATAGAAAGGATGTATGTAGTGTTATGTAGTGTCGTGTAGTGCTGCGTAAATAATGTGGTGTTGTGTAGTGTAGTGTGGTGTGGTGTGGTGTGGTGTGGTGTGGTGTGGTGTGGTGTGTAGTGTAGTGCAGTGCAGTGAAGTGTAGTGTAGTGTAGTGTAGTGTAGTGTAGTGTAGTGTAGTGCAGTGCAGTGCAGCGTAGTGTAGTGTAGTGTAGTGTAGTGTGGTGTGGTGTGGTGTGGTGTGGTGTGGTGTGGTGTGGTGTGGTGTGGTGTAGTGTAGTGTAGTGTAGCGTAGTTTAGTGTTTGTATTGTAGTGTAGTGTACAGCAGTGTGGGTTAGTGTGGCGTGTTCTGAGATAAGGTAACTTGGTGTGGCATGCTGTGGTGGGGTGTGGTGTACTGTGGTGAGGTGTGGTGTTTACAAAAATAGGCCATAAAAGTCCCGGGGATCTCTGTTCAATCCCACTCCCTTCACTAGGCTCTCTTTACCCCTCTCTTTACCGCTGATCCTCCTCCTCCTCACTAATGCCACTCCTTAGATGTCTTCTAGTATTGCTCCTCCTTCTTCCTCTCCTGCTGCTCCTGATCCGCCGTTACTGTTACTCCCGATAATCTCTTTTACTCTCTATATTGGTGCATACGCGTTAGGGCATGTGTATAGATACATATATACATATCTATATATATATCGTAAGTGCTGTGTTTCGTGCGCACAAGTATATATGTATGTATAATGTACGTATGTACGTATGCATGTAGACAGATAGATGGATAGATATACCGTACATATATGTGTGTACGTGTATGTACCGTATGTGTGAGGGGGTGGAGTTGTGCGGGGAAAGAGGGGGAGAATGGCAACAGCTGGTATACAAGCCTTCCTCTCCCCTCCCCTCCTTTCCCCTTCCCTCCCCTCTTCTCTTCCCTTCCATTCACTCCCTTACCCTCTCCTCCCCTGCCTTGCCTTCCCTTGGGTATTTCCGTTTCCTGTCCTGCCTTCTTTCATGAGCACCATAATATCACTTTCACTATTTCTTATCATCACAAGAACTAATACTATATTATCCTTGCCATCCCTTCACTATATCTACTGCGTCACTGTCGTCATTACTATCATCACCAGCACTACCATCACTATCAGTATCATCACTACAAACATTCATACCATCATTATCATTATCCCAACATCTTTATCATCATCACTCACATCCTATCACTTCTAATACACTGTTATCAACACCACTATCACTATTCGTAAGCCTACCACACTACCACCATTATTACCAGCGTCAATCCCTACCACCGCCACCACAACCATCATCATCATCCTCTCTGAAGAACACAGGAAATAGTACCGATGAGATTTGTGCAGTTTCAAAGCTAATCACAGTGCTTTTTTTTTCCTATAATGGTAAATAAAATCAATGGCGGTACAATGAATTAATTAAGTTACTATGAGACATTTATCCCAAACTAAATTAAATCAAAAGAAGGTTGTAAAAATATATTAGTTAATAATAAGAGACTTCCCCCAAAAGCTCAAAAGTCATCTGGCCGAAACAAGAAAAATAAATAAATAACTGTACTGAAAGGGTCTGATCCATCACCAAACATGATCTAGTTCTGGATATGATTTGTGTGTGTGTGTGTGTGTGTGTGTGTGTGTGTGTGTGTGTGCTGATGTTTTTTGGCGATGTTTTTATTGATGTTTTTGGCAAATGTTGGATGCTTATACTGTGACGATTTTCTGCTGCTGATATATTTTGTTCAAGTCGTTCATGATTACTGATAAGTTTGTTGATATTTTATCTGCTCGCGATTTTGGATTATTTGTTGATTCTGTCGGCTGGCTTTTGTGTTTTTTCTTGATTTTACTTTTTCGTTATAGATTTTTGTTTGTTTTCTTGATTTTCCAGGTGAACCTTTTTTCTGATTTTCATATGTTTATAGAATTTTAAGCCTTTTTGTATATTTACTATATTTAGCTGACTTTTATGTTTGATTTTTTTTTTTTCTTTTTTTTTTTTTTTTTTGTTACTGGTGTTGACTGGAATCGGTGCCTTTGATGTTGCGTCCCAATTATCCACTCGCGCGATGAAGTGGGGGGAAGGGGGGAGAGGAGGGGGAAGGGGAAAGGGTAGGGAGGGGGAACGGTAGGAGAAAGGAGGGAAGTGTGTGGGGGGAAAAGGAGGAAAGCGAGTGGGAGGAACTGGTGTGTGTGTGTGTGTGTGTGTGTGTGTGTGTGTGTGTGTGTGTGTGTGTGTGTGTGTGTGTGTGTGTGTGTGTGTGTGTGTGTGTGTGTGTGTGTGTGTGTGTGTGTGTGTGTGTGTGTGTGTGTGTGAGAGAGAGAGAGAGAGAGAGAGAGAGAGAGAGAGAGAGCTAGTTCACAACTTTAACAATGGGGGCGTCAAGGGAGAAATAAAAGGGGCCAAGATGAAGACAGAGCTCGACCTCATTTTCTCACACCCGTTTCACACACCGTTGGAGCCGGGTTCATTATAGGTGGGGTTCTATTTGGGCTCTATTTTAAGGTGGGTTCCATTGGGGTTCTATCTATGGTGGGTTCTATTTGGATTCTATTTTAAGGCGGGTTCTATTTGGGTTCTATTTACGGTGGGTTCTATTTGGGTTCTATTTTATGGTGGGTTCTATTTTATGGTGAGTTCTATTTTGGTTCTATTTTATTGTGAGTTCCAGTTGGGTTCTATTTTACGGTGGGTTCTATTTGGGTTCTATTTTATGGTGGGTTCTATTTGGGTTCTGTTTTATGGTGGGTTCCAGTTGGGTTCAATTATAAGGCGAATTTTATTTTAAAGTGGGTTCTCTTAGGTTCTGTTTTAAACTGAGTTCTATTTAAGTTCAGTTCAATTTTGCTTTGCCCTAGGTTCATTACTGCATTCTCTTTCAGTTCACTGTACCATTCTCGATTCACACGTCACTGGCAGCGGGGTTCAGTTCAGGAGGTTCTACTTCATTCAGGTTCTGTTCCATTTTAGGTTCGGTCATATTTAAGGTTCTATTACTGTGGGTTCTATTAATGTGCAATATTTTGATACTACGGTTTACATACGGATACTCAGTGCTCTTCATCTTCCTTCCTCCTCTTTACATTACTTCCCTGTCCTTCCTCTTCCTTCCTCCTCTTCATAAGACTTTCCTTTCCTTCCTTTTCTTCCTATTTTTTAACTTTTCTCTCCCTTCGCACTATCTACCTTATCCCTAATTCTTTTCTTCTTTCCTCTTCCTCCTGATCCAGCCTCCACGCTCCCTTATCTCTTCTATCACGTCCCCTCTGCTCCATATTTTTCCTTACCCTCTCTCCCTTCGCTTCGTCATTTATCATCATTTAACTTATTCCTCTCTCTCTCTCTCTCTCTCTCTCTTTCTCCAAATTCATTTACAATTCTTCTTCTTTTATTTTCTTCCTTTCTACATTCTCAAAAATCTCTCTCTCTCTTTCTCTCTCTCTCTCTAATCCTACTCGGTACAAGACAAGTCACTCTCGGCGTCAAGGGTGGTGCAGGGGTTAAGTCACACACACACACACACACACACACACACACACACACACACACACACACACGCACACTAGCAGCCCACTCTGTGTACAATATACTTTCATACATACATGCAAACACGCACAATCATTCTCTTTATCGCAAACACATCCACCAAACACAAACACTGACGCAAACACCTGCATTCACGTCATCCCAGTTTTGAAATATTAAACATCTCTCTCTCTCTCTCTCTCTCTCTCTCTCACACACACACACACACACACACACACACACACACACACACACACACACACAATTTCCTAGCTTGTTAACTCACCCTAACTGACTCATTTACACACACCATTTCTCTCTCTCTCTCTCTCTCTCTCTCTCTCTCTCTCTCGCCCACAATATCGAACTAAAACATCACCCACGAAAGATAAATACATGACTGGAAAGGGAAGAAAAGAATGAAAGAAAAATGCATGAAAAAAATGAACGAAAAACTTAATGGTAACCAAAAACGATGAGAGAGAGAGAGAGAGAGAGAGTTATAACTGACCAGGTTTAGTACGGAAAGAACGGAATCACGAATGGAAAGAAGATGGGATGGAGTGAAGAGGAAAATGAAAGAAGAAAATGAAAGAGTTAGGTGAAGAGAACAGTAAGCTGAAGCGAGAAGAGTAATATGAGATGAGAAACTGAGGTGAGGAGAGGAGAGACGAGTCAGACTGAGTAAAGAAGATGAAAAGCATACATAAATTAAGGCAAGGAGAGGCAGATGAAGGGAGGTAGGTCAATGAAGGAAAAAAAAAATTGGGTAAGTAAAAAGAAGAGAAAGTTAAGAAAGAAGAAAATGGCAGAAAGAGATGAGGTGGATGAAGCTGAGGAGGCAGTGTGAGGAAACGAAAGGAAGGGTGAGGCAAGATGAGGTAAGATGCTGGGTAGTGCAGGCTGAGGCAGGAGGGGGAAGGCAAAGACAAAGGGAGGCAGGAAAGGGAGTTAGGTTAAGATAAAAGAAAGGAGGCAAGGTAAAGGGAGAAGGGAGAGAGGACGAAGGGTAAGGCAGGTTAAGGTACGAGGAGAGAGGCAAGTGAGGCAGGGTGAGGCAGAAGGAGGGGAGGCGAGAACTAATTTTAACTTGACTACCTTCACGCTGTAAAGTTGTCCCCCCCTTGAGACCACACCACCAACACCATCACACTGACCACATCATCACACCACACCACACCACCTCTCTACCATACCACACCACACCGCCATGCACTGCGCCACTACAACACGTACCACACCACACACATATCGCACCACTCTACCATGCCTCACCACATTACACACACTACACCACCGTCACATCACCTACAACGCTACTATCACCACCACCACCCAGCTCACTCTCCATCATATCAGCACCGCACTATTCTCAAAACATTCTCACCCATTCCACAGCTCACCACCACCACAACCACACCACCCCAATGGCACCAATCAAGATCTTGCTCTTACTGCACTCTCACCACTCACACCTCACCACACAACACACACATTACTCTCCCTACACTCTCACCACTCACACCTCACCACACAACACACACATTACTCTCCCTACACTGTCACCACTCACCATCATTGTAAAAATTTTACTGAGCTTATAAATAAAAGGCCTCTCGTACTTAAGAGTCTACAGCTGCCGGTTTGCTTTCACCTGACAGAACTGGGCCACTCCCACTACTTGAATACTTAGTCGTGACTGCATGAAATTCGATTAACCTTCGATATGAGAATGCAATGAGTCTCCCTGGTTACTAATCAGATCGATCTTTCAGTCTAACAACACCTTTCATCTACTGCTGTGATTTGTGAAAGGGGTTAGGGATCCTTGGCTAGAACTAACGTGCTATAATAACCACCTACCCACACAACATCGGTAATGAAGGGTAATTAAGGCGATTATGAAGGTAATTAATGGGTTGTGTATGGTGTTAATGAGGGTTAATTGCAATTTCGCTAATTAAACAGCTCATTACAACTTTCTCCACACAAACAATGGGGGGAGGGGGAGAGGAGGCGTAAGGGGAAGGGGGGAAGGAAGAGAAGGGAGGGGGGGAAAGGAGATAAGGGGATTGATAAGGAGTTGAGGGATGGAGGGCGGAAGAGGAGAAATGGAGGGAGTGAAGTGGAAGAGAAAGAGGGAGAGTGGAGGAATGAGGTGGTGGAGAATGATAAGGTGAGTAGGCGGGAAAGAGAAGAGGGGAAGGATGGAGATGATTAATTCAGAGTGGAGGAGGAAGAAAGTGATGGAAGGAAGAGGAAGAACAGGAATGCAGGGAAAATACGGGAGGAGGAGGGAATGGGTAGGAAGGAGACGAAAAAAAGAGAAAAGTAAGAGAGGGGGTGACGAAGAGAGAAAGAAGTAAGAGGGAGAGGGTAAAGGACTGAATCAAAGTGGGAGGGGGGGGAGTTAGAGGAAGGGTAGGGGAAGGGGAAGGGAAGAGAAAAGGGGGGAAGGAATGGAGAGGGAGGGTTTTACAGCCCCCCTTTGGTAATAAAGAGATGTCATGCTAGGGGGCTGATGAGGTGTGAGGGGGAGGAAGGGGGGAGAAAATGGTGAGCTGAAGAAGGTGGAGGGCAGTGAAAGTGGGAAGAGGGAAGCGGGAGAAGGGAAGGTGGAGGAATGGGAGGGGGAAAAGAGGAATAAGGGAAAATGGGGGAAACGGAGAGAGAAATGGAAATGGGGAGGAAAAAACACGGGAAAGGAGGGGAAAAGGAGAGGGGTAAGGGGAAGAGAAAGACGGGAATAGGGGAAGGGAAGAAGAGAAGGGAAAGGGGGGTGGAGGGCAGATGGAAAGAGGAGAGTTGGAGAGGTTGGAGAATGGTGAGGCGAGAAGGGACATAAAAGGGAAGCCAGGAAGGGAGGGAATGGGGAAGAGTACGAGGGATACGAAGAAAAGTGTGAGGAAAATAATGACGTGTGAAGCAGAGGAAAGGGGAGGAAGGGAAAAGACGAGGGGTTGAGGAGGCGATAAGAGGGGAAAATGGGGAGGGAAGAGAAGGGGAGAAGAGGAGAGGAGATGAGGAGGGGGAAGATGAGAGGGGAGAAAGGAGGGAGGACCGAGACATCTCCACTCAACACATCGATTCCCACGACACAATCTCCGGTGCCGGCAGTGGGCGGACGGCGAGGAGTGGGCGGTGAAAAGCAACGCGAGCGTGAAGTGGGCGGGCGGGAAGAATGGGCGGAAAATGAGCGATAGAAAGGAGAGTGGGCGGTGAGATGGGCGTAAAGGGAGTGGGTGGTGGGCGGTGGAAAGAGAAACGGGCGACAAAAAATACCAGAATGAGGTGGAGCTGGTGTGGAAATGTGTGGTGCGTTGAAGAGTGGATCTCTCTCTCTCTCTCTCTCTCTCTCTCTCTCTCTCTCTCTCTCACACACACACACACACACACACACACACACACACACACATAATTTCATTTCAGCTCTAATAGGCTACCACAATGAAACATATACATACCCCGAAATGAAACTCATCTGTGTGTGTGTGTGTGTGTGTGTGTGTGTGTGTGTGTGTGTGTGTGTGTGTGTGTGTGTGTGTGTGTGTGTGTGTGTGTGTGTGTGTGTGTGTGTGTGTGTGTGTAATAATATATAACCCTGTCACAACCACCGCTGCGGTACACCAAAAATATATGACAAGCCCGCAGAATATTTTATCAACAGGGAAAAAAACTTAATTACACTGTGTTGTCGTAGTACTAAATTACGTCATTATTTACCGCTATCTATCTATCCATCTATGTACGAGAAGGAGCAGGAACGTCGGAAATTATGCAAACTAAATGAATAAGCGAAAACAGAACATAATAAGCACGAAGGCAGGAGAGAGAAAGAAGAATTGACAGAAGTGTAGGAGAATAAGACAATAAAGATGAAGGCTGGAAAACAAAATAATAAAATAATAATAAAAATAAGAGAATAAAGAGGAAATGAGAATAAGAGACTAAGCAGGGGAGCAGGAGAGGTGGAATTACCAGGTCTTGTGGCGGGAAAAGAGAATGACACTAAGTAGGAGAGCAGGAGAGGTGGAGTCATCAGAGTCTGGTGGTTCTCTTATTAGGACCCCCAGGTGAACACTTACCTGATGAGACCACTACCTACCTCGGCCCAGCCCACACCCTCCCTTACCCTCTTCTTTCTTTGTCCTCCTTTCTTACACATTTTCTCTTTTTCCCTTTTCCCTCCTTTCTTCTCCCTTCTTTCTTTTCCTCCCTCCCCTCATTCCTTCTCTTCACGCCTCCTTTCTTCTTTTTTTCTCACCCCTCCTCTCATTCCTTCTCTAATCTTCTCACTTTTCTTTCCCCTCCTTTCCTTCTCTCCATTCTTTCTTCTCCCTTTCCTCACCTATTTCTGCAACTCCTTCACCTTTCTTCCCCATCCCCTTAAAGCTCTCATCAAGGTCCCCAGGAAAAAACTGATGTGACCCCAACATGACCCAATCCCAACCCCCATCACCCTTACCTGACCTTTCATCCCCTCTCTCTCTCTCTCTCTTCATTAAGCTCCTCCAGCCATCTCTCCTTGCCCTCCCTCCCTTCTTCACTCTCAAGCTTCTGTCAGAGTGTGTGTGTGTGTGTGTGTGTGTGTGTGTGTGTGTGTGTGTGTGTGTGTGTGTGTGTGTGTGTGTGTGTGTGTGTGTGTGTGTGTGAGAGAGAGAGAGAGAGAGAACTATTTTTCCGTCTCTCCTTGGTCCTCCACTTTCCTCTTCACCCTGGATCTCTTCAGCACGATAACATTTGCACGATTTTATCCAGCTCGAGAGAAACCAAAAATTAATTCTGGTTCATATTTTCTTACTCTTCATATTTATATCTTTATTTTATTTTTCAGTTCTTTTTCCTATGACCTTTTCAGTTTCTATATATAATGTCCGACTATTCTCTCTCTCTCTCTCTCTCTCTCTCTCTCTCTCTCTCTCTCTCTCTCTCTTTTATCACCAGGTCTCTCTATTTTTTTCTTCCTTCGGTCAGAAAAACTTTAATCTCACTGATCCTCTTTCCTCCTGTCTTCTTAGCTTTCTTACTTAAAACTGATGTCTTTCTTTTTCCTTTTCCTTTTTAATTCATAACTTTTTTTTTTCCACTGGTATCTCTCTCTCTCTCTCTCTCTCTCTCTCTCTCTCTCTCTCTCTCTCTCTCTCTCTCAGGCAGCTACGTGAGGCGTGAACGGCTGCCGGGGATTTGACCGGATTACGGCTATGCGAACGGCCTGCATTTACAAGATGAGGCACAAAGGCACACTGAGAGAGAGAGAGAGAGAGAGAGAGAGAGAGAGAGAGAGAGAGAGACAGACAGACAGACAGACAGACAGACAGACAGAGACTATGCACATTCCTCGAATAACTGAATAAGACTGACCTTAACAAGTTACACGCACCTACACACAATCTCTCTCTCTCTCTCTCTCTCTCTCTCTCTCTCTCTCTCTCTCTAAGTATTTGCTCGAGTAATAAACACATTGATCTAAAAATAACAGAGAATACGATGGAAGAAAATGAAAAAGCATAAGGTATATTTTTTCCAATTTGCTAAGTAGGACCCTGTAAAAACCTGCCAGGTCTATAGAAAATGGAATGAGAGGAGGGAATGGAAGGGAACGGAAGGGAAGGGAAGGAAGGCGAATGAAGGTAAAGGAGAAGAGTGGATGACAGATAAAGGGAGGGAAGAGGTGAGAAAAGGTAGGGGATGGAAGAGACGAGGAGAGATTTTAAAAAAGTATAGGAAATGGAAGGGAAAGGAAGAGAGGGAAGGAGTGGAAGGGATGGAAGGGATGGAAGGAAGGAAATAAGGCAGGCAGGAAGGAAAGAAGGATGGAGGGGAGGAGAGGGGAGAGTATGTGGTGTAGGAGGGAGATAGGAAATTGAGGGGAAAGTAATGAGGAAAGTGGGAGAGAAGGGAAGGACGGGAGGGAGAGAGAATGTGAGGGGTGGGGGAGGGAGACAGCATATTGAAGAGAAAGTAACGAGGTGCAAGACAAAGAGGAGAGGATGGGAGACGAGGGGAGGGCAGAAGAGAGGCAGGGGGGAGGGGAAAGGAGAGGACAGGAGTAAGGGTGGGGAGAGAAGAGGAAAAGAGTGTAGGGGAAAGGAAGGAAATGGAAAAGAAGGGGAAGAGAAATAAACTGCAAGAATGGGAAAAGGGGAGAAGGGAAAGGAGAATGGGGC
This sequence comes from Coenobita brevimanus, assembly GCF_032717465.1. Taxonomy (NCBI): domain Eukaryota; kingdom Metazoa; phylum Arthropoda; class Malacostraca; order Decapoda; family Coenobitidae; genus Coenobita; species Coenobita brevimanus. The sequence goes on from NC_137042.1 coordinate 26,715,236, forward strand.
TGGGAAAGAGACAAGGGGAAGGGAGAGGAAGGAAGAAATGAGAAAGGGGAAAGAGAGGAGGGGAGGCGAAAAGGAGGGAGGGGAAACAGAGAGGAGGGGGGTAAAAGAGAGGAAAGGAGAGGATCCCAGGATTTCAATCATGACCTTTGGTATTGTCCCCAGTGTCCTCTCTCTCTCTCTCTCTCTCTCTCTCTCTCTCTCTCTCTCTCTCACACACACACACACACACACACACACACACACACACACCAACGCAATCTTCCTTTTTCCAAATTCCCTTACCCTATCAAATCTCTCTCTCTCTCTCTCTCTCTCTCTCTCTCTCTCTCTCACACACACACACACACATACATACACATACCAACGCAATCTTCCTTTTTCCAAATTCCCATAATCTCTCTCTCTCTCTCTCTCTCTCTCTCTCTCTCTCTCTCCAATACTAAGTGATGGACAGTCAAGGTCTCACACACCACCCTGAACCAAGGCAGTTGATGAAAATGGTGCTAGCTAGGGCTGTGGTGGTGGTGATTGTGGTGGTGATAGTGATAGTAGTGGTAGTGGTGGTGGTAATAGGCTAGTAGTGGTAGTGGTGGTGGTGATAGGCTAGTCGTGGTAGTGGTGGTGTTTTAAGTAGCAGTTGTTAAGTAGTAGTTACAGTTATGATGGTTGACAGTGAGGGTAAATGCAAATACTGTAATGTGTCTTTTGTGCTGCTGCTATGGCCCTAGGCTCATATATCCGTGAACCCGGTGGTCTGCAGGCTGAAGTTACCCCTCCCCTCCAGTCCATTCTCCTTTCGGGAAACAGGGAGGAAGGTGAGGGACGTCTGTATAACCGGGCAGTGGAGCCGTCTTGTGTATGTCGGTGCCACTGGGTGAAGGCGTTCCCCATCACCAGTTGTAGCAGTGGTGTAGATGTGGGAGTTTAATGGTGGTGATAGTTGTAGTTGTTATTCTTCGTGGTTATTGTTGTTGTTGCTAGCGGTTGTTGTTGTTGTTGTTGTTGTTGTTGTTGATGGTAATGGTGGTGGTGGAGGTGAGGGTGCCAGCGTGTGACCTTTGCAAATAACAGGAGTCACCAAACAGGGGGAAACACACACACACACACACACACACACACACACACACACACACACACACACACACACACACGCGCGCACACGCACACACGCACACACACACACACACACACACATTGTCACCATATTGAAAACTGGGCGAATGGAGGGTCCGGGAGGGAAGGGAAGAGGCAAAGGGAAGAGGAAAGAAGGTGAAATGAGCGGAAGAGAAAAGAAGAAGAAAGGATTGGCGAACAGAGGAAGGAATAGATGGGGAGAGGAAGAAGGGAGGGCAAGGAAGGACAGAAGAAAGAATGGGAAGGAAAGAGGAGAAAAGGAGAGAGAAGGGAAGAGGAAGTGGTGGGAGAGGAGAAAGAGGTGCGAGGGGGGAAAGTGAGAGAGAACAGGAAGGGAGAAAAGACAAAAAAAAAGACAGGAAAAAGAAGAAGGGTTAAAATATCTAAGAAACCCATGGAAGACAAAAATGGAAGTGAAACGGCAGAGAATATGGATGACATAAATAAAGGAGGCAAGGAAGAGGAAGACAGGAAGGGAAGGACAAGACTGGGAAAACATAAGATAAAGACCGACAAAACAGAAAAGAAGGAAACATGAAAAATACCATAAAAAGCTGCACGAAAACACAGAAGGGACAAGGAAGAGAGAAAGAGAAGAAGAGAAAGAAAACATAATCTGATAAAGAATAAGAGATGGTATAATGAGAAATTGGGAGGAAGTCGTAAATGAAACGAGGAAGCGAGGAAATGGAACAAAGGGCGGAGAAGCAACAAAGAAGAAAGGAAGGAGGAAGAAGAAGGAAGAGGGGAAAGAAGGAAGAAGAAATAGAGGGGGAGGACGAGGGGAGAGGGAAATGAACAATACAGGAGAGATGAAAGGAAAATGGAAGGAGAAATGAACAAACGGGAGGAAGATGAATGGAGAAAGCAAAAATAAGACAGGAGAAAGGGAACTGGGAGTGGAATATGGTAGAGGGGAAGGAAAGACGACGCTGAGGAGTGGAAAGTTAATAAATATGGACAATGGAGAACAGGGAAAGAAGAAAAAAGAAAAAAGATAAAAAAAAATATAGAAAAAAAGAGGGAAAGGGAAAGGGAGACACCAGAAAAAGGAAGGAGAAACAGTGAAAAAGAAAAGAGAATACGGCGGAAAACAAGAAATTTAACAGAAAAAAAGTAAGCGGTAATATTTTGGTAGCTATAAACAAAACAAGACAATTAAACCAACCATAATTACCATATATATAATTCTTTTCACTTTAAATTGGCCCAAACTGATATGAATGCTGATCTGTTGCAAGTGATTAACACATGAAAATAGCCGCCGTCACGAGGAAGTGCTATGAAAAGACTACTGCCTGAACCGTATTACTGCCTTGTCATGACGCTACGGAAACGAAACAACAAAACGACAAAAACCACCGCAAAGTCAGGATAAAAAAACCCATAGCATCATTACTCACGTATGTGGGGATGATGTCACTTTGTCCTTACCTGAAAGAAAAAAAAAAAATTAGTATGTTTAGTTGTATTTCTGAACCAAATACCACTTAAAATGAAATACTATGCACAAGTGACTGTAAAATAAAATCTGATATGTAAATGCAACAAGTAAAAACAATTTCACTTATTCTTATTACAACCATAATAATCCAAAAAAACAACCTTTTGCCACGTGTGTGTGTGTGTGTGTGTGTGTGTGTGTGTGTGTGTGTGTGTGTGTGTGTGTGTGTGTGCGCGTGCGTGCGTGCGTGTGTGTGTGTGTGCGCGCGCGCGCCTTCTCCTCCATGCCACCATTACATAGCGTTACCTCCCTCCTTCCCCCTACCCTTCCCCTCCCGCCTCTCCCCCTTTTTCTTTGGTACTGCTCTTTCCATCCTCCCCCTTCCCCACCTCCCTTTTACCAGTACAACAACAACCACGTCTTCTTCATCAACCTAATACTCTCTCTCTCTCTCTCTCTCTCTTTCCCCCCCAAAAAAAAAAAAAAATCATTCCCAGCATCCCTCCACGCAAATTTATTCTCCAAGAAAAAGAAGTTAGGCTATAGATACAACAAATAGAAGACCCCTACTACACGACACCCTATTAGTACGTACATCCATCCATCAATCAATCTATCTATCTATTTACCTACGTACATCTTGTCTACCTTTCCCATAAAATTCTCCTACATGGCTTCCCTCACCCCACCCGTTATGACACAGGGCGGAAGTGAGTCGGTGTTTTCTTCTCTTTTACTTTCGTTCACTCTAGCATTCTTCTGCGGCTGACTCTAGATTTTATGCAACTGAGGGTGAGTTATAGGAGCCTGGGCGTTAATATTGCCACTACTATTACTACTGCTACTACTACTACCCACACCATCCCCACCACCATCACTACTACTACTACTGTCAACCCGAGTCAAAGGTATGATATATTTTTACCGATCTACAGCTTTAAATCCTTTGTGTGTGTGTGTGTGTGTGTGTACTGACAACCGTGTAATATTAAATGGGAGTCTACATTCAAAGCCTGTACCAATGTTTTTACAAATAATCTGTTTTATAGCTTTTCCGAGTGTCAGCCAGCAATAACTGTAATAATTAAAACACTTAACGATTTAACACTAATAATTCGACTTTTTTTTAACGTTTTTAGAATTTTCAAAAAAATCATTTACTTTTTTCTGAACCGATAAATAGTCATAAGCTTTTTTTCCTTCATTTTACTTCCGTGGAAAGGATTATTATAGATACATAGCGAAATCCAGATAACTCATTTAGTTATTGTACAAATACAACTCTACTACCATACTACTATTACTAAGCCTAGGAATATCACAGTTATTACCTCTAGGATAAAAAATGTTGCTAGCACACTATTACTACTAATACTACTACTACGATTATTATTATTATTATTATTATTAGAACAATCGCTGCTACCACCACCATCATTATTGCCACTACCGGTACTACTACTAC
>NC_137042.1:26724278-26729278 GCF_032717465.1 Coenobita brevimanus
TCTTCCTACCAACCACCCACTTCCTTCCCTCCCTCCCCTTTCTCCATCCTTCCCCCTCCCTCTCTCTCTCTCTCCCTCGTTGTCATGGTGATCCTAGAGACAGAGAGGGAGAGAGAGAGAGAGAGAGAGAGAGAGAGAAGAGGGGAAAGGGGAGAGAGAGGGGGGGGGTCCTATTGCTCTCTTTAACCTCATGCTCTGATCCCTGTTCCGTGTCACCTCTCTCTCACTCACTCTAATTATCTCTATGTTTGTCTCTTGCTTTACGATCTGGGAAGTGAAGATCTCTCTCTCTCTCTCTCTCTCTCTCTCTCTCTCTCTCTCTCTCTCTCAGGAATACGCACGTCACTATACTGAATCTTGCTACGGCTTCATCCCCCTCCCCCTCCCTCCCTCCCTCTCCCTCTCTCTCTCTCTCTCTCTCTCTCTCTCTCCTTTTCCCACACTTCATTGATTTTTTCTCTACCAAACCAATAATTCTTCCTCACTCGAACCTTCTTCCCGTCTCTCTCTCTCTCTCTCTCTCTCTTTCTCTCTTTCTCTCATCCACTTACCCGTCACTCAGTCACCTTTTCCCTCCGTCCTATCTCAGTCTCCCACATCCTCATTCGCTTTTTTCCCTCCCTTGTTCTCTTTGAATTAGTCTCTCTCTCTCTCTCTCCTCTCTCTCTCTCTCTCTCTCTCTCTCTCTCTCTCTAATGGCGGTGTGGTGGCAGTAATAACCCTGTAATCACCAACCCCCCGCCTAATCATCTCTACTGTTAAGGTTGCATTACATTAAGGCCCCGGTGTAAAACCCACACCAGGGCCAGCCGCAATAGGACAAGGATAGTAAACAAAAGCAATAATAAAAAAGCAAACAAAAGCTGGAACAAACTATAAAAAGTCTTATGTTGGTAGGTTGCAAAAAAAAAAAAAAAAAAAAAAAAAAAAAAGGCTTAAACAAGGTCATAATTTATGCATGAATAAATAAATAAACAACTAAGGACATTAAAAACAAAACCAAAGAAGAAGCTAGTAAGTACTATGGCATGTGTTAGACGGTATTGAAAAGTAACATACCCAAGAAAATATTTTAACACAGATAAAGGAACATTATTTACTACTACTACTACCACTACTATTATTACTACTACTACTACCTTTACTACTACAACTCTTGCAGCTGCTGCTGCTGCTGCTGCTGCTGCTGCTGCTGCTGCTGCTGCTGCTACTACTACTACTACTACTAATACTAATAATAATAATAATAATAATAATAATAATAATAATAATAATAAAAATAATGATAATACTAAAATAATTATGTAAGTAAATTATCATCCATCACACCATATCTACTTCAAACTAATATATGGGGTGGCAGTGTGTGTGTGTGTGTGTTAAAGAATAGAGTCAAAGCCAAGGTCATGGATCACTGTCTAAATTTAACTCACTGAGTGGCTAGAGGTTTAGGTCAGCTGTATATATATATATATATATATATATATATATATATATATATATATATATATATATATATATATATGGCGCTAACCGGAATAAAAATCTTCAGTGCGCATCAAAATGGAAAACACACAATCATCCAAGAAGTTTATTTATTATTATTATTATTATTATTATTATTATTTATAAGTAGTAGTAGTAGTAGAAGTAACTCGTACGTGTAGTTAAAATGTCCAGATTAAAATACAATTATTTGTGAAGCTGGTCGTTAATCAAGTTAATGTGCTTTAGAATACACACACACACACACACACACACACACACACACACACACACACACACACACACACACACACACACGCATTGTTCTAAAGCAAAAAACACGAAATTTTACAACACCACCGACTGCAACATAACCACCTCTCTCTCTCTCTCTCTCTCTCAACAATCAGGCCAGCTCGTTGGGGCCTGTCCTTGATCGCTAGTATAGTGGAGAGGCTTTGGCGGTGTGTGTGTGTGTGTGTGTGTGTGTGTGTGTGTGTGTGTGTGTGTGTGTGTGTGTGTGTGTGAGAGAGAGAGAGAGAGAATCTGGGAAATTCCTAACATTCTCTCTCTCTCTCTCCTGCGGCCCCACCACCAAATATCACAATATATATTCCACTGCCACTATAAACCCCAGCCTTTCAATTTAATATACCATAATATACCACTGTCCAGTTATTATAGGCATTACTACCCACATCTATCCATATACCAATATACAGGAACGTCATATTTTCATATACTTCATATTTACTTAGTAATTTATGACGTGCTTGGGTTGTCTTTTTGTGGAAGATTGTATACTTATTACACCGTTAAATTACACATATTAAAAAAAGAACCAAGGTCTGATAATTGGACTCAAGCTGATATAAATCACTCACAGTACTGAAAAATATCTTCGTAAAGTTTATCATATATATTCATATATATATATATATATATATATATATATATATATATATATATATATGAGATTAATAAAATACATAAGGAACAAACCTTTACAGTTTACTATCGTACACGTTTTCCACACTCTACGCGCATGAAACGTGTGTGTGTGTGTGTGTGTGTGTGTGTGTGTGTGTGTGTGTGTGTGTGTGTGTGTGTGTGTGTGTGTGTGTGTGTGTGTCTGTGTGTGTGTCTAGGATCGTAGTTGTAATTATAAAGTAGTACCAAGGTACACAATATACGCACATAGGTACACAAGTACCAACAGACACTCAAAGCAGAGGCTTATGTGAAACACACACACACACACACACACACACACACACACAGTCAAAAGTATACACATGAATTTTTTAAGAACTACACGTCCCTAAACACACACACACACACACACACACACACACACACACACACACACACACGACCTTGACACAGATCTGGACAAACCTAAGGCAATACAGGAGGAGGAGGAGGAGGAGGAAAGACATGAAATCCGAAAACCTGAGGAATGGGGAGAGAAAAGGAAGGAGAGGAAAGAAAAAGATGGGGAGGAGAAAGACGAGGAAAGGGGGAAGAGAGGGGAGGGGAAGGAGGAGGGGTGGGGAATGACTACTGAAGGAGAAGAGGAAGGAGAGAACAAGGCAGAAATAAAAGGGGGACAAAGAGGAATTGGAAGAGGGGGAGATGGAAAAGGAAAGATGAGAAAGAGGGATAGGCCAAGACAGGGAAGAGGGTGAGAAAGAAATGACGAGGAGGAGAGGGAAAAAGGAGCAGAGAGAGGAGAGAGGCAGGTGGGAGGAAGCGGTAAGACTGAAAGACATAAGCAAAAAAGGGAAAGAATGAAAGAAATATATACTGTACATACACACACACACACACACACACACACACTAATTAAACAAAAGTCAGAGTCTGCTCAAGTCTCAGAACACAGTGCCAATGTTTCTCCACGGCGAGTATATTAAAGAGACGCAAACACAGTATCTCGACCCACCTCCGGCACTGACCACGGCTAGACATATCAGTTTATTTTTAGTGTCAGTGTGTGTGTGTGTGTGTGTGTGTGTGTGTGTGTGTGTGTGTGTGTGTGTGTGTGTGTGTGTGTGTGTGTGTGTGTGTGTGCGCGCGTGCTTGGCTTGCCTGTATCGACCTGTGTGTGGGTGTATGTGTGTTTGTATGTGTGCCTCTACCAGACACTGTACGAGTATGTACACACGACCGACTCTGTGACGGTTATTGGGTGTGTATGTGTAGGAATGAAAGAAACTGTGTGTGTGTGTGTGTGTGTGTGTGTGTGTGTGTGTGTGTGTGTGTGTGTGTGTGTGTGTGTGTGTGTGTGTGTGTGTGTGTGTGTGAACTGGTATGTGCACTCTCAGCGCAGCAAGTTTAGTAGCGTGGGAAGGAGAGGAGGAGGAGGAGGAGGAGGAGGAGGAAACAGGAGAGAATCGAAGAAAGAACATGAAGAGAAAGAAGAGGGAAATAGTAAGCAGTGAGAGGGAAGGGAATACAAAGGATTACATAGGTAGAAAAGAGTACAAAGGAAAGCAAACATACCAATTTATCTTTCGAGAGGAGGGGAGGGGAGGGGAGGGGAGGGGAGATAAGGAAATGGAGCGAGGGGAAGTAAAGATGAGAGAAAAGAGGAGTGGGGGAGGAGTGGAGAGGAGGGAAGGGGAGAAGAGAGGAAATGAGAAAAGGGGAAAATACATAAAAGGAAGATATGGAAAGAGGATGGGAAAAATGAGAAATAGAGAGGACAGAAAGGAAGACCTAACAGGAAAAGAGAAGGAAGAGATGACGGGAAGAGAGGATAGGATATGGGAAAAAGTGAAGACAGGAGAGAATGAACGTAGAAATGGAAAATGATGGGCAGAGAAGGGAAGAAGAAAGATGAAAGGATAAGAATGAGAAAAGAATATGAGGCAAAAAGGCGGGAAGAAAAGGTGAAGTGAGTCGGGAATTAAGGGAAGAAAGGAGGATGGGTGAGGATTAAAGAAGATGACTAGGGAAAAATGATGAAGGCGAGAAGAGAAAGAATGAGGCTAGAGAGGAGGAAAGAGAACGGAGGAGTTGAGGGGATGGGAGGAATGAAAGGCAAAGGAAGGAAAGGAGAAAAGATGAAATTACGGAAAAGGAAGAAAAAGGATTAAAGGAAGAAGATGGAATAAGTTAAATAAGAATGAGGAAGAAGGACGAGGAGGAAGGAGAATGACGGGAGACGTAAAGGAGGGGGAGGAGAGGGGAAGACGGAAGGAATATAATTAGAAGGGGTGGGTGATGAAGACAAGAGGGGGGAGGAGGAGATGGAGGAGGAGGGGGGATAATCAAACGAGAATAGGAAGAAGTGATAAAGAATGAGAAGGAAAGATGATAGAGAAGGGTTGGAGGGGCAACGTGGGGATAGACGGGAAGGGGGGGGGGAAGAGTTAGAGAGATGGGGAAGGGATAGTGGAATGGGTTAATATATATAGGGAAGGGGAAGAGTTGGAGAGAAAGGGGAAGAGTTGGAGAGAAAGGATTAGACTTAAAGAGGAGGTAAAGGGGAAGGGTTGGAAAGACGAGAG
>NC_137042.1:26734278-26739278 GCF_032717465.1 Coenobita brevimanus
CCCTCCACTAGCTTTCTTGAGCCCTGGGTGGTTGGATGGTTGAGTGGGTGGATGGAAGGAAGGATGGGTGGAAGTTGGGCGGGCAGATGTGTGGATGGATGGATGGAAGTAGATGGCTCTTTCTCTGGATGAATAGATAGAAGGATGGAAGGCAGTAATCGGATGTTTCACTAGATAGATGGATGGTTCGCTGGATGCATATACGACTGGATGGATGGCTGACAGAATGGGTGGATGGGAGGATGGATGGATGGATGGATGGATGGATAGATGGATGGATGGATGGACAATTCATTTCAGCCTGGGATAGACCACTCGTATATCTGAAAGTCACTCTAATCAGTCGTATATCAGAAAGTCATTAAATATCAGTAACTTTTTTACTTTTTTCTTCTTTGGACTCCCGACGAAAAAATTAGATAATCTCTGTTTCCCCTTTCATATATCATCCTTTTATATTTAATTACTATATCTGTTACTCTTACTTGGCCAAAAATTGCTATCTTTCCATCTTGAATGTTGATTTTTCAACAACTAAGTAACACTGAAGGATGATGCCAGTCACGAAGAAATGCTATGTAAAAGAATGCAGAGCCGCAATATTTTTCTACCTATGAGCTACGTGAAATCACCTGCCAAAGGACGAAAATTTGGCCCAAGTTAAGGTGCAAAGAGGATGGTAAGAAATGATTAATGATGGAAAGAGGTATAGAAGTGAACAATGTGAAATGGTTTAACTTATTAGTATGTAAAAGATACTGTTTGCAATTAATTTGGCGTCCTATAACTGCATACTCCTCTCTCTCTCTCTCTCTCTCTCTCTCTCTCTCCAAACCACGAAATTAACCCAGTTCCGTCAGATAAAAACAAACAATAGCCCCGGGTCAGAGGTCAGGCAAGGTCAGGTGGCACAGGAGGTCTCGTCTCTCCCTGCATATTCGGCTCTCCCTCCCTCCTCGACGCCGCCGCTAGACCGAATATTGATTACGTGGAGCCGAAGTGTGTGGCGGGACGAAACGACACCTATATGTATACCTGGCGCTGTGATTTATGAGGGGAGGCGGTCGTCACTGAGGAGGGATGGAAGTCCTGGGTGAATGGAGGGTAAGTAGATAATAGTTCTAAATAACGTAGCTAAAGACGGATACGAGAAGATATAGATACACAGAGGCTGATAGATAGATATAAAGACAGTCAGAGAGGCAGAGAGATAGATGGAAAGATAAAGGCAAAGTGTAAACCAGGTGATACGGTTTTAGGTAACGAAGAAATAGATGGACAGATAGATACTCAGAGGCAGATAGATAGATACAAAGAAAGACAGACAGATAGACTGAAAGATATAGGCAGACTGTTAAAATATAGATTGCAGAAATGATAAATAAAATAAGACACATTGATGTATGGATAGATAGACAGATAAATATGAGAGATAAAAAGACACAGATAATATATAGACAACTATCTTCCCCCACTCCTTCTCTCTCTCTCTCTCTCTCTCTCTCCACCAAGAAAATTAAGTCCAGGCCAAACTCTCCTCATAATTTTTTTAAGTTATTATTCTTCATCTAAGCCTTAAAGACTTTAATACCGCCTCCTCTTTCATCCCTCCCACCTCTCTCTCTCTCTCTCTCTCTCTCTCTCTCTCTCACTTTTTTCACGCCATTCTTCCATAAATTTGTTCTCTCTCGTTCATCTTCTCTCCCTTCTTTCTATTATCTCTCCCTCACATTATTCTCTCTGACCTAATTTCCCCCCTGCCTTCTCTCTCTCTCTCTCTCTCTCTCTCTCTCTCTCTCTCTCTCTCTCTCTCTCTCTCTCTCTCTCTCCGATAAGGTGAGCCCACTCCCGTCTTGAAAGACGTGAAGACGAGACCTCACCTCACTATATCAAAGGAGGTCATGTGTGTGTGTGTGTGTGTGTGTGTGTGTGTGAGAGAGAGAGAGAGAAAGAGAGAGAGAGAGAGAGAGAGAGAGAGAGAGAGAGAGAGAGAGAGAGAGAGTTACATAGTTACATAGAGTTACATAGATACACAGACCACACAGACCTTACGGTCCCTACGAGGTGGTCCGGCCTTAATCCTAATATAGTGCATAGGAGCAGGAGAAAAGGATAGCACAGAGAGAGAGAGAGAGAGAGAGAGAGAGAGAGAGAGAGAGAATGCGCTATATTGTGTATATTTTGTGGTTATGTGACATGAGGTGATAAAATATACGTGACAAGTGGTACAGGTGAGATTGGGAATGAGGCACTATACTGTAAGGTGGTGTGGTGTGGCGTGGTGTGGTGTGGTGTGGTGGTGTGGTGTGGTGTAGCAAGGTGAGGTACGACGTTGTGTGGTGTGGTATTATTAGGGGATGTGCTGCTTTACAATACACCAGGCAGTGTGGTGTGGTGTGATGTGGTGTGGTATGGAGTGTGGTGTTTGGTATTCTCGATGTGGTGTGGTGTGGTACGTTAATGCAGTGCTATAAATATTCTACAGCTCTCTCCTCACATTTTGGTTTCCAGGAGCCTGTCTGTCTGTCAGTCTGTCTGTCTGTCTGTCTGTCTGTCTCTCTCTCTCTCTCTCTCTCTCTCTCTCAGGCTCTGGCTATATCCTACATCCAATACAGACACACCTGGGGATGATACAGAAATTCATATTAGAGTGGAATCACCCCGTCTCTCTCTATCTCTCTCTCTCTCTCTCTCTTACTGCCAATATAGACACAGGATTGATACAAAGGTTCATATTGTGTCGGAACTCTCTCTCTCTCTCTCTCTCTCTCTCTCTACCAGATCAGCATAAATATACCATAAGTCAGCGCTGCCACACGATCATCCCAACACACACACACACACACACACACACATAGGTTCACACTATTCGCACACACATAAATTCACAGATATAGAAAGAGACAGATAAATAGATATACCGTTTATCTATCTTTCGAGGTATGGCAGACAGAGACAGAAAAACAAACTGGAAGACAGAAAGACAGACAAGCAGACTGACACAGAGACACACATAACGGCAGATAGGGCCTGTGACCGAAAGAGAGAGAGAAAGAGAGAGTGAGAGAGAGAAAGAGAGCGAGTGACAGACAGGGCAAGGGATTAAATGCATCGTTGACCAGCATACATAATTCAGGCTTACATGAAGGGACTGAATCGCTTTACCTAACACAAAACCCGACCCAACTACCATACATGATAAACATACATATATACCGGGAAAACAAGATTACTTACGATTATGTATGTTTAGAGGAGAAAGGTATATACACGAAGGGAACCCTGATCGATTACCCATTCATATGTATGTCATGTGTAACGGGGAATGAAATAAATAGCCTATACAACACATATACTGTTCATATTCGAGGGGTCCCACATACATTTGCTTCGTATTCAAAACATTCTATTGGTATCTGTATTTCTCTTTCATGCTTACATCCACTCATCTATCTATCTATATATACCTGTAACTCACGCTCTCTCACTCACTCACTCTCTCTCTCTCTCTCTCTCTCTCTCTCTCTCTCATAATGCACCCAACATAACATAGAGACACCCCGGGTTGATACAGAGGTTCATATTGTGCTGGAATTGGCCTCCCTCTCTCTCTCTCTCTCTTTCATTTCTATCCTCGGTCTCTCCCTTCTTACAAGCCTTTCCTCCCTTCCCTTTCCTAACCCTCTCCACCTCCTTTAACCTTTCTTTCACTATACCCTTTCCTTCCACCCTTAGGTTTCCTTTTTCTCAAGATCTCTCCGTTTCCTCCGTCTCCCCCTCCCTTTCCTCTGCGTCCTTCACATTTTCCTCTACTTCCCTCCCACGGCTCTATTCCCTCCCTTACCTCTTCCTCCTCCTCCTTCTTACATAAGGGTTCTCTGTCCACAAGACCCAGAAGCAGAAAATGGGACTGTCAGGAGCGCACATCTGTCTACTGCCCTCTCTCTCTCTCTCTCTCTCGCTCTCTCTCTCTCCCCATGTCCTTACCCCTTCGCATCTTTCACTACCTCCTCTTTCCTTCTTCCTAACATTTTCCTCCTCCCCATGTCCTTACCCCTTCGCATCTTTCACTACCTCCTCTTTCCTTCTTCCTAACATTTTCCTCCTACTCCTCCTCCTCCTCCTCCTCCTCCCCGTCTCATGCTAAAGCCTCTAGTTATATATGAGTACACCAAGATGGCTCCACCAATCTCACCCTATATTGGAAACTGTTGTTTTTGTTCTTGCTGTTGCTGCTCCTGTTGCTGTTACCTCCCTCTCCTGTCACTTGTTACTGTGTTTGCCAACGCCGTACCCCTCTTGGCTTCGGTTTTTGTTGCTGTAGTTGTTATTTTAGCTGTTGTTCTTACTTTAGCTGGTACTGTTGCTGTGGCCGTTGTTTTGTTTTTGCTGTTGTTGCTGTTATTGTTATTGTTGTTGTTTTAGCGCCTCTGGTTACCATTGTTCTTGCAGTTACTGGTGTTCGCTATTGTATTCCCTGATGGCGTGGTTAGTGTTCATGCTTTTGTTCTCTCTCTCTCTCTCTCTCTCTCTCTCTGCTGCTCCTGTTCCGTGCCTTCCATATATTTACACCATAAATACTGAACATAAGAACACAACGAAATTACAGTAGTCATGTCCGTAGAGTTGTGTGTGTGTGTGTGTGTGTGTGTGTGTGTGTGTGTGTGTGTGTGTGTGTGTGTGTGAGAGAGAGAGAGAGAGAGAGAGAGAGAGAGAGAGAGAGAGAGAAACTACGAGTGACGAGAACAGAGGAAAAGTAAAAGAAATTAAACAAGAATGAGTAGAGAAAAAATAAGCAAGAGGAAGAGGAAAGAGGAAAAAGAGAAAGACGAGGAGGATACTAGGGAAAGGGCAGGAAGAGTAAGAATAATAAGAGTATGATATGCAGGAAAAAAGCAGAGGAAGGGAAGAGGAAAGAGGAGGAACAAGAGGTAGGAAGAAAACAAGGTAAGAGGAGAAACAGCAAGAGCCTGTATCGTGAGCAAGCAGGAAGGATCAAT
>NC_137042.1:26744278-26749278 GCF_032717465.1 Coenobita brevimanus
TAAAATTAACAAAAAAGACTATGGTAAACAAAAAAAAGTATGTAAACTGTTAGTGAAATAGAAGAAAAAAAAATAATGCAGAAATATGACCCACGGCACAGGGAAAGGGCTTAAAATATTATGTACAGCGTGAAACAAAAATGCTAAAATAAAAGATGCAGAGTTAGGCAAAGAATCTAAAATGCACAGCGTGTCACAAAAAGGGCAGTTAAAAATGTAAGAAGAAATTATGGAACGGAAATAACGTGTCGAGAAATACAGGAAAAACAAAAAACTTAAAAATACAGTGATGGACAAAATGATGATGTGGAACAGAAATAAATAATAAACAGAAAAAAAAAAAAAACAGGGTGTGAAAAAGTACCGTGGAAAAAATACAAAAATGCACAGTGTTGAACAAAAAGTCGTGGTGGTGGCAGGAGTTGTGTTAACGAGTCTGTGACAGCACCACACACGATGAATATTAATGTGTGTGTGTGTGTGTGTGTGTGTGTGTGTGTGTGTGTGTGTGTGTGAGGAGAGAGAGAGAGAGAGAGAGAGAGAGAGAGAGAGAGAGAGAGAGAGAGGGAGAGGTGTACACATTACATGACGTTAAGAGGCGGAAGTAAGGATAGTGTGTGTGTGTGTGTGTGTGTGTGTGTGTGTGTGTGTGTGTGTGTGTGTGTGTGTGTGTGTGTGTGTGTGTGTGTGTGTGTGTGTGTGTGTATTCACTACTGCATAACTAGCACTGAAAACCCTTCAATTTATATAAGTACGATATGTACTTAAGTCTGATACACTGACGTGTGTAAATATGTATGTACTTGTATGTACTAAATGTACGAATGTACTATGGATGTACATACGTTTTATTACATAAATACACTGACGAATCGACATGTACGTAACGTATAGTTTAATCTTGTAACACCGAATATAGCTGTGTACATGTAAGTATACGGAGTGCACATGTATATAACTGTGTGTATGGATGTATGTAATCAGATATCTGCCTGGCCGGTGCTCCTCTCTGCAAGCCTACCACCACAATACAACGCACCCTTTGAGATGAACCACAAGGCCGGAGAGGAGAGGAGAGGAGAGGAGAGGAGAGTAGAAGCAAAAGAATGAGGAGAATCAAAAGGAGGAGAGGAGAGGACAAGAGAGGAGGGGATGAAATGCAAACCAAGGAGAGGGAAGAAGAGAACAGATGAGACAGTAAGGTCTATTAAAGGGCAGGATGGATAAGAGGAGAGAAGAGGAGGGAATTAGATACGAAACAAGGATACGGGAGAGGAGTGGAGAGGATGAAAGGCATATGGAACCAAGAGGGAGGAAAAGAACTGTGGAGAAGTGAAGGAAATGGAAGAGAAGAGAGATGAGGGAAGGGGGAGGGAAAAGAGACAGGAAAGGAGTCTAAAGGAGATGAAATTAAAAGAAAAGGGAAAGGGAGGGAATGAAAGCGAGGGAGAGAAGAACATGGAAATCAGGACGGAAGGTGAGAGAAGGGAAGAATGAAAAGAAGGGGAATGGAAACGAAAGGAATGGGAAGATGTGTGATATGACGGGAGAGAGAGAGAGAGAGATTAAGTTCCCCTCCCCGACCCTCACAGCTGGAGCATCATGGTAGCTTAGGAAACCGAGATGGGGAGGGGAGGGGAGGGGAGGGGAGGGGAGGGGAGAGGGGAAGGGGAGGGGGTAGCAGGGGAAGAAAGAGGAGACGAAGTAGGAGAGAAAATGATAAAAAAGGAAGGGGGAGATGAAGGAAACTGTGGGAGAGGGGGAGAAGACGAAAAAGGGGGGAACGAGAGGGGGAAGAGGAGGGACGAAAGAGGAGACGATGTGGGTGGGAAAAAGAAGAGAAATGGGAGCACAAGAGTGAGAATGTTGGAGAGAGGAGAAAGAGAGGACGAAGAGGAAGGGATGGGAGAGGAAAAGAGGAAAAAGGAGGGATGGAGGTAGGAAAGTAAACACGGTGAGGAAGAGGGGAAGAAAAAGGAGCAGGGAAGGGACTGAGTGGGAGGAGGGAAAAGGGAGAGAGAAGGGTGGAAGGGAGGAGGAGGAAGGAAAGTAAGTGGGGAGGAGAGGTAAGGGGAGACACGGAAGTAGACGGAAGAAAGACAAACAAGTGTAATGAGAGGGGGTGGAGGGATGGAAGAAGAAAATTCTCTCTCTCTCTCTCTCTCTCTGCGTCAGTGAAGGGGTAAAATTAAGGAAGTTCAGCATTTCGTGTTCTCCCCCACCCTCGCTCTCTAGCGACAATAAAGAGGAAAAATTAAGAAAGTTTTGTATTACGTGCTTTTCTCTCTCTCTCTCTCTCTCTCTCTCTCTCTCTCTCTCTCTCTTTTTGTCTGTCTTCCTCTTCATCCAATAAACATCTATCTTCTTATTCCTTCATTCTTCCTCTCATTTCCCTCTCCCTCTTCACTCTTCCGAGAATTCTAAGCTCTTGTTTCACAATCTCTCTCTCTCTCTTTCTCTCTCTGAACTCTTTGAAGTATTCTCTTAACTTCTTGTACCCCACCAATGCTCTCCCTCTCTCTCTCTCTCTCTCTCTCTCTCTCTCTCTCTCTCTCTCTCTGGGATTCCTTAAGTAGGTAATTAATTAATTTACCAGGTAATTCTTTATAATTAATATTATTATTATTTTTCAATCCTGAATATTCGAAAACAAATAAAAACGGAAAGATTAATTACCGTACCAACTGAGTACACAACGAAAACAAACCAATACTACTACTACTACTACTAATAATAATAATAATAATAACAATACGCAGACGAAACAAACTGAAGAGGTGAACAACACCAAGACAAAATGACAGGTTCAGTAAAAGTATCAGTAACAATATAAACAAAATCAATTAAAAAAAAAAAAAAAGAGGAACAAGAATTACCATCACGCAATTATGTGTTGTGGTAGATGGTGGCGACCATCATCCACTCACTTGATGTGTGCTGAATACTGCTTCCTTTTTCATTCTTTTTCTGTGTCTGCTCTCATCTCTTCCTATTTCTCCCACCTTTCCTGTCACTTTATTTCGCTTCTTTCCTTTTCAGGTGGCTTTACACTGACTGACAAGCATAATGGTTTCCTGTAAGAAAGGAAACCATTCACACCGCTGGGTGGTAACCATACAGCCAACCCGTACGTGATCCCTACGTGTCAACAAGTGGGTTGGTGGTGGGTTAGTGCCACTCCTCGTAAAACAATTATCTCAAAGACAATCGGCCACCTCTTAAGGGATTATGCCATCTAGTTATACATACACAGAATCATGTGTTTCATAGAACTCACAAGACGAAACTAGAACACAAACAGGAAAAACAAACATACACATCCATCAAAGCTAGTCGTCTGCAGACTGCCACGGGATGATGACGTCAGCACAAGCTCCACCAATCACAGGTCCCGTTACATCCCGGCCGACCAATGAGACGCCTCTTAGCACGCGCGGGGGCAGCTAATCAAACTGGTAATGCGGCGGCCAATAGCAGCCTCCCTACCGTTAAGTCTCCGGCCAATGAGCGCGCGAGGATTTGACTGAGCATCCAATTAGGCGCGTTTGAGGCTATCCTGTTGCAAGATGAGCCTAAATTCTCTCTCTCTCTCTCTACGTAATTGCCTCGAATAAGTAGGAACTGTAAATTGTGTGTTGTTTACGTTAATCCTCCCTCCATGGCATAAGAAGGTTCGTAGCATATTTTCCTCAGTGATTTATTCATGAAAGTACACCTCAGTATCCTTTTGTATGTTCTTGACACAAACTATGCTGATATTAAAACCACCTAAATAACACAGAAATGAATGCTACGGTCCAATATGCAAAATAAATCACTAAGGAAGAGGTGCTACGAAACCTCCTATGCCTATTATACTGTGCAGATTACGGCCCTGTGTATGATAATTCTTGTGTAATTATCGCTAGTCACTCCCTTCCCTTCCCTACTACCATACCCCTTCCCTCCCTTACTACCATTCTTTTTCCCTTCCCTACTACCATTCTTTTTCCTTCCCCTACTACCATTCCTCTTCCCTCCCCTATTACCATTCCCCTTCCCATACTGCCTAATTTACCTACCCTATTGTCCCTTTCCTATTTTTTCTCCATTCCCCCTTTTATCATTCCCCTCCTGTATTCCCATCTTCTCCTTCCCCCTCCTCCTACTTTGTCCTATTAATCTTCTCACTGTCCCTCTCTCTCTCTCTCTCTCTCTCTCTCTCTCTCTCTCTCTCTCCTCGAAGTAGTACATCTGCACCCCTTCCGTATCGCTCGTAACCCGGGAAGCGAAGGTAATGATGCAGGTTAATGGAAGGGGAGATTGCCATTCCCTCCCCCCCCCTACTTTGGCACACGGTATCGAGAGAGAGAGAGAGAGAGAGAGAGAGAGAGAGAGAGAGAGAGAGAGAGAGAGAGAGAGAGAGGTGAGGGGGGGGGACAAGCCAAGCAAGGATGGAAGAGGGAGAGGATGTGGGGTAGGGAGGGGAAAGAGAGAGAAAAGGGCAGTAACAGAGGGTAATGGGTTGGACCTGGGAAGAGGAAGAAATGGGGAAGGAAGGAAGGAAGGAAGGAAGAAAGAAAAAGACGAGGGATCGATAAGAAAAGACTGGAAGGAGAAAGGAAGCGAAAGAAGAAAAAAACTTAACGAAAGAGAAAGGGAGGGTAAGGGAAAACAGGGATGGAAGAGGATGGAACGAGAAGGAAAGATTGGAGTAGGCTGAGGAGAGAAAGAGGGAAGAGAGGGAAAAAAGCTAAAGATGAAGAGGAGAGGAGAGGGCAGAGAAGGGGAAAGGAGAGGGAAGAGAGGAATAAAAATGGGGATGGAATATCGCGGGGAAAATAAAGGACCAATCTGGAAGAGAAAAAAAAAAATAGGGAGAAGTTTAAATGAAAGACTGGGTCAAAATGGAAAAAAGTTTTATATATATATATATATATATATATATATATATATATATATATATAATGTGTGTGTGTGTGTGTGTGTGTGTGTGTGTGTGTGTGTGTGTGTGTGTGTGT
>NC_137042.1:26754278-26781778 GCF_032717465.1 Coenobita brevimanus
ACAGAGAAAATATAAGACAGCGTTGGAGGGAGGGAGTGAGGGAGAAAGCAAAGGATGTTTAGAGGACTGAAAATATGAGACGAAAAAGGGTGATGGAATAAGAGGAGTGAAAGTATACCACAGGGAGGAAAGGAAGGGGAGAGTGTGAGGCAGAGTGAAGATGAAAGTGTCTGGGAGAGAATGAGAGGAGGGAGGGAAGGCGAGGAGTCTGACGGTGAAAATAAGACAGGGAGGGAGGGACGGACGGAGGCTGAGGGGGAGGGTGTGAGGATGAGATTGTGTCACGGAGGGAAGAAGTGTGAGAGTGAAAATATGACAAGGAAGGAGTGACGATGGGAGGAGTGGAGTCTGCGAGGAGTGACGACACGACGAAGAAGAAGAAAGAGGGAGGGATGGAGGGAGGCTGAGAGTGGGAGGAGGTGGAAGGAGGAAAGGAGGCTGACAGCAGGGGGAGGTGGAAGGAGGGAGGGAAGCTGAGAGTCGGGGGGAGGTGGAAGGAGGGAGGAAGGCTGTGAGTGTGACATAAAAACTGACCACCTCGCCTGGCTGGTGTGGAGAGAAACCCAAGCCTGCCTGATCCGGTGTGTGATCTGACCTACTACCCGTCTCTCTACGCCTACTACCACACGTTCCTACCACACCACTACTACCACACCACTACCATACGTACTCTTGTGGTCAATATTCCACACTGCCTCGAAACAGAGCATAAACCTAACACTAGCTTGCCAAACAAACCACTTACATCTGTACTCATCACACCACTATACCAAATCCTCCAACAAAATTACCACCAAATAATCTAACCACATACCTGACAAATGTTCCAACCTCACCACCTCATGCTCCTACCACACCAATGGGATGTCCTACGTTCCTACCAAAGCACTATTATTTATGTTTCTGCCATACTGAGCGATGAGTCTGCCGCATCCACAAAAATATTTTACAGCCCACCACACCCAGACGTAACGTAAACTTGACTAATCTAACCTCAAACCTAACCATTCCTAACCTACCGTATAAACCAACCTGAAAACTCATTTAACCTAACCTGACCTAACCTAACCTTACCTAACATTCTGAGACACACAGGGAGAAGATTACGTAGGCTACCAATACTATGACTTTCCCCCTTATCTCTACTGCCACTACCACCCACTGTCTTCTCCAGAGCTACCGATCCCTACCTCTGTTCCTACCACACCAAATAACCAATCCCAACACAAGAACCAATAACACTACCTTGCCCAGTCTGTGCGTCTGTGCCGGCCTCTCGTCTTACCTGCCAAGAGAAAAATAAATCATTAACATATCTGCAATTCTCTGCGAAAAAAAAAGAATGTTACCTAATTGGAGAAAAAAAACAAAATATATTATTTCTTTCAGTTCCGTGCTTATTCAAATACATTAACGATAGCACACCATATATTAGTGAGAAGCAGGGTGATGATGATGATGATGATGATGATGATGATGATGATGATGATGATGATGATGATGATGATGATGATGATGAAGAAGAAGATATTCACTGTGAGGATACATCAATTTCAGCCCGACCTGGATCCTCTTTTGGCACGGCCAGAAACCAGACTACACACACAATATTTACCACATCCACAATTACCACAACAACCACCACCACAGCTACCACAACAACCACAACTATTACAACCACAGCAGCCACCACCACAACTACAACACCCACCACAATCACCACAATTATAACAACCACCACCACAACTACCACACCCACCACAATCACCACAACTATAACAACCACCACAACAGCTACCACATCCACCATTACCACAGCAATGGCCACTACTACCACAGCTACCAGCACAAGCAACAGACCAAAGAGCGAAACAGTCACACTATAAGCTTGCTGAGAATAAATGAAAAACAGTGAGATTATTCGAAGGTAACACGAGACAGACGGACAGACAGACAGACAGATAGATACGCCGATGCGAACGGATGGGTCCACCGATAGATAAATATACTCTTGATTATATTTTCTCACATCTTTCTCCGTATATTTCTCTTCCTTTCTTTATTGTCAACATTCCAGCTCTTATTTCTTTCCCGCCGTTTCCTCTCCTTCTCCTTTTCCTCCCTCTACTGTATCTTCCTCTTACTTTCATTCTGTGTCCTCCATTCCTCTTAGTCTTTTCTTTCTCCTCATCCTTCCTTTTTATTCCTCTTCTCACCTCCCACTTCAACATTTTCTCTCTCTCTCCATTCTTTTTTCTTCCCTCCTTTTATCTTTCTTTTTTTCTCCTTCCTCACTTTTTTTCTTCCTTCCCACCCTCAGTATTACTTTTCTTTTTCCTTCCCCTCCCCCTCCTCTCTTTTTCAATAGTTTCACTCTCACTCTTTAATTTTCCCTCTCTTCCAATTCTCTCACTCTACCTTCTCTTCTCTGTGGTATTTTATTTTCTCTCTCTCTCTCTCTCTCTCTCTCTCTCTCTCTCTCTCTCTCTCTCTCATACTTCTACGTAACCTCTTCTTATCTCCCTCCTCCTCTCTCTCTCTCTCTCTCTCATACTTCTACGTAACCTCTTCTTATCTCCCTCCTCCTCTCTCTCCTTCTCTCTTTCCTTCTCTTCGTTCTCTCCCATTCCTCTTCCTGCAACACCCTCCTCCATCTTCTCCTCCCCTTCCTCCTCTCTTGCCTCCTTTTCTTCTCCCTTCTTCTGACCCCTTCTCATCGACCTCTGTCTTCTTCCTCATCCTATCCATCTTCCCTCTTCTTTTTCACTGTCTCTCCCTCTCCTATTGCTCTTCCCTCCTCCTCCTCTTCCTCCTCCTACCCTTGTTCTTCCCTTGGCTCCTCCTCCTCTTCCTCCCACCAGCTGTCAAAACAAACACACACAGACGAAAGCCATAAAACATACACACACAAACACACATGCTAAAACACACCCACGCTAAAACATACACAATCCCACTAACACCCATACCATAAAACACACACACACACACACACACACACTAATAAAAAATTAACACAGCAAGTAAATAAAAAATGCAAAATGAGAAAATATGAACTAAGCTAAAATAATAATAATAATAATAATAACAATAATAATAATAATATCCGGCTCCTCATGATGCAAGTCATACAATTTGCAATAACAGCAAGAATGAAGTGCAGAATGAGGTGAATGGAGTGGTAATGTGCGGAGTTCAGCGAAGGAGGGAGGGAGGGAGAGAGGAAGGAAGGAAAGAGGGAACGAAGGATGGATGGATGAAAGAAGGAAGGAAATGACAGATGAGAGGAAAGGAATGATGGAAGGAAGGAGGGGGGGAAGGAAGAGAGAAAGGAAAAGAGTTAGGAAGAAGCGAAGGATGGAAGGCAAAAAATAAGTGACGAAAGGATAAGATGCATGGAAGGTAAGGGAGGAAGCAGGAGAGGTGAGGATATAGAAGGGGGATGATGGAAGGGAAGAGAGGAAGGAGGAAAGGATATCAAGGTACGAAGGAGAGAATGACAAGAGAATGGAAGGTCAGAAGGAAGGACGAAGGGAAGAAAGAAAGAGGGACTGAAAAAATGAGTAAAAGCAGGAACTAAAGGGGGAAACAGGAGGGGAAGGAAGAGAGAGAAAAACTGAAAGATACGACATTTTATTCACTTATTTACTTATCTACTTTATTTATCTACTTATTAATCTACTTTTTTCATTTTTGAGGAGTTTATTCATCCCCCTCACACGACACCATCTCTACGACTTGGAACCAATGAACATGGGTGAGGGAGAGAAAGAAATGGAGGAGGAAGTGAAAGGAGGGAAAAATAATGATGGAGAGAGGGAAAGATGAAAAAATGATGGAGGGACGAATGAGAGGGAGAAATAATGACGAGCCGGGGAATTGGAGAAGTGAGGAGGAGGAGGAGGAGGAGAACAGACTGCTCACGAAAAAGAAAGACCGAAACAGAAAGAAAACTAAAGGAAGGACAACAGACTCAAGAAACAAGATCGAAAAAAGAAAACAGAAACGAAGAAAGGAAAGAAGGATGGATGGAAGGAAGAACAGAAAAGAAGAAAGAATGGATGGAAGAAAAGAAGGAACGAAGGAAAGATATATATATATATATATATATATATATATATATATATACATGCAGGAAAACCATGAGGAACGTATGAAGGAAGGAATGAAGGAAGCGAATGAAGGAAGGAAGGAAGGATGGATGGTCAGATAAGCACGTTTTCTACACCCTTCTTGACATGAAAGAGGTGGGAGGAGGGACTGAAGAAATTGTGCCATGTCTCAGGACGACCCCCTCAAGAATACCCAGAGAGATGTCCACACAATGTCCTGCCATAAGGGGCCCTCTCACAGTCTATGAGGGGGGAAGAGGGGGTGGTGGAAGGGGAAGAGAGGGTGGTGAGAGGGGAAGGAGAGAAGGAATAGGTAGTAAAAGGGGAAGCGAGGAAGGAAAGGGAGAGAGTGGAGGGGAACGAGGACATGAAAGGGAAGGGAGGGGAAGAAGGGAGAGGAAGTGGGGTGCGTGAAAGTTAGAGAAGGGAAAGGAAGGGAAGGGAAAGGAGGAGAGGGGAAGAGAGACAGAATATGATGGAAAAGGGAGGTGAGAGGAGAATGGAAGGGAGGGAGAATGAGATGGAGAGGAAGAAGAAAAGAAGGGTGGCGAGGGAGAGAGAATGTGATAGAAAGGTATGTGAGAAAGAAATGAGAGGAAAGGAGACGGAAATGAAATGTGAATGGGATAGAAGAAAGAGGAAAGGATGACGAAAGGGAGAAAAGGGAGAGTAGGGATGAGGAAAGGATAGGAGAGGAAAAAACAGAGAGAGAGAGAGAGAGAGGGGAGAACAGGTGGGGTGAGAACAAAGAAGAGAAAGACATGAAAAGAGGGTGAAGGGAGGGACAGAAGGAGGGGAGAGGAGATGAAAGTTGAGGAGGAAAGGAGAAAAGGAAAAAAAAAGATGGATGTGGAGGCAAAAATGATGAATACAGAGAGAGAGAGAGAGAGAGAGAGAGAGAGAGAGAGCGCTGATGTATGTATATATGTGTATGTATTTCTTAAAGTGCGTACCCTTACCTACATGTGTGTATGTTTTCTTCTATGAGTGTACGTAGATGTGTGTATGTGTTCTCTGTCGTGTGTACCAGTCTATGTGTACCGGTACCGTTAGTTTGCGTGTACGCGTGAAAACATTCCTTAACAACCCAATTACAACCACCATTAAGACAATTACGCACCATCATCACACGCTCATCACCACCCTCACTTCACCACCTCTACTCATCACTAAACCACTACTTGCATCATCACCATTACTATTACCGTTATCATCACCATACTCTTTCCTCCTCCTCATCATCATCAACATCACCATCATCACAATGTTCATCACCACTGTAACACCATCGCTAGGCTACTCATCACTGTTTTCATCACCACTATTATCATCATCATCACCACTACCATCATCACCTTTGCCATCATATCATCATAAATAACAATACATCCTCACTACCACACAATCATCACATCTCCGGAGCATCACAATCACAACTCATCACACTCCCATCACAATCACCATCATCATAACTCCACATCATCACTAGACTGAGCAAAACGTCAATACATCACCACTACCAAACCCCCAATACCATTCATCACATCATCACCATCAAAGTTACATCACCAACACTAATCACACTCACCACAAACATCACTATCAGCACCAAAACGAACTAAACGTCAGTATATCACCACAACCACATCACAAACCACAACCACACACACCTCATCACAAACCACAACCACACACACCTCATCACAAACCACAACCACACACACCTCATCACAAACCACAACCACACACACCTCATCACAAACCACAACCACACACACCTCATCACAAACCACAACCACACACACCTCATCACAAACCACAACCACACACACCTCATCACATCACCACACTTACACCTCAACCACAAGAATCATCACTAACCACATCACCAGAAGGAACAACATGACAATACATCACCACATATTACACCACACATCTCATCATATCACCCACATCTCAACCACAAACATCATCACTATCATACCCTCACATTACCACCAGAATGAATTACGTCAACACATCACTACCACATCACAAACCTCACCACATCACCACAACGAACTAAACAACCGCACATCAACACACACACACACACACACACAAACACCGCTGTTGTTCTCCTTCCATCTCGCTCGAGTCGAAAAAAACAAAAAAAATACAACCCCATGTTTTTCCCTTTTCACGTATACATTTGAATCATGAGGGGAAAATAGCGCAAAAAAACATGTTGGAAATAATAGCCTGGCATATTAGATTAGGGTGGAACTAGTTTTTGATGCGCTTCCAAAAGTTTTAAAATTTCAAACCGTGACAGCAACGGTTGGGAGAGCGAACGGTAGGTGGGGAGGGAGCAGGGGGGGGAAGGGAGAAAATAGATGAATGGATGAATGGATGGAGACAGGGAAGGTGGGAGAAAAGAATGGAAGTGGGAGAGAGAAAGGGATGGAGGTAGGAAGGAGGACAAGAGTTAAGAGGAAGAGAGACAGAGGGAAAGGAGGAAAGAGGGGGCAAGCAGGACAGGAAAGGAGGGGAGGAGAGAGTGTCAGTATGTGGGTGGAGTGGGACACAATAGGGGGAAGACAAGGGAAGATACAGAGAAAGAGTAAGGGAAGCAATAAAATGAGGTGGGGAGAGAGAGGCAGATCATGAGGGTAGGAAGGAAGGTAGATGGAATAATTGGAGGAAGAGCGAGAAAAGAGAAAAACCATGGAGGAGGAGGAGGAGGAGGAGGAGGAGGAGGAGGAGGAGAGAGAGAGAGAGAGAGAGAGAGAGAGAGGGGGGGGGCTGAGTCACGTAGCCTCAAGGGTGGGTGAGGGGAGGAGAGGGGAAGGGGGGTAAGCGAGCTGAGGGGAAAGGAGGCTGATTGAGGGGAAAATGACAAGGGGAAATGAGAGGGGGTTGAGGAAACTAGGGAGAGGGAGGTTGGGGGAATCAGGAGAGGGAGGACGTGAGAAATAGAGGAATGGAGATTGACAGGGGGAAAATGACTGAGAGAGAGAGAGAGAGAGAGAGAGAGAGAGAAACTTTACGGTCCTTTCTAGCTGGCGTGGCCTTAATGAACTCAAAGTGCACAAGTTTAACAACGGAATAGTTCAAAACACACACACACACACACACACACACACACACAGAAAGAGAGAGAGAGAGAGAGAGAGAGAGAGAGAGAGAGAGAGAGAAAATGACGTAAGGAGATGGGATTTTGAAGATATGAAGCCAAGGAGGGGGTGGGGTGGAGAGGGGAGGGGAAGGGAAGGCGGAGAGAGAGTGGGAGTGGGAGCGGGAGAGGGAGAGGGAGAGAAGGGAGGGTAAGGAATCTTGAGTGAGGGGACAAGAGGAGGGGAAATGGCGGGAACCAGGGAGAGGAGGGGGAGAGAGTAGTGTGGGAAGAGTAATGGGTACGAGAGAGAGAGAGAGAGAGAGAGTAATCCTCTTGGGTTTTTAGATGACGTGTGTTTTTCGCCTCTTGGCTGTATTATGCCTTCCATCTTTTGGGGGGGTTCATTATCCCCCCCCCCTTCTCTCTCTCTCTCTCTCTCTCTCTCTCTCTCTCTCTCTCTCTCTCTCTACGCTATTCAAGTATCTTTTTAATCCCAGTTTCTCGTGTTATTTTCTTTCCCCTTTGCTCTCCTATTCATCTCTCTCTCTCTCTCTCTCTCAGGCAATATGAGTGAGTGGGGGCGGTTGGGTCTGTTAGGACTGGGACTGACAAAATGGCGGCCAAACTGAGTACGGTACACGAGGTGGTGGTGGTGGTGGTGGTGATCGTGATGTGCTGGAATAGTGGTGGCGGCAGCGGTGGTGGTGGCAATGGTGGTGATGGTGATGTGGTGCTCGTGACAGCAGTTATGTTGATGGCAGCAGTGATGGTGCGGGGTGGGTAAAAATGGTGGAGGAGAAGGAATGATAGAGATATGATGAGGGTGGTGAAAATGGCTGTAGTGGAGGTATATGTGGTAAGGACAAATATAGCATAATGTTGCGGCAGCGGCAGCAGTAGCAGCAGTGGTTGTAGTAGTAGTAGTAGCAGTGGTGGTGGTGGTGGTGGTGGTGGTGGTGGTGACAGAGACATAAGGACAGTAGTGGTGTTAGAGATGGTGGTATAGTGGTGGTGGCAGTGGGTGGGCGAGGGTAGTGACAGGGTGAAAGATGTAGTGGTCGTGATTGTACTGGTGGTAGTGACAGTATCGTGATGGTAGGCTATGACAGGCCAATGGTAGTGATGGTGGTAAATGTGATGGAGACACTGGTAGTGGTGGTGGTAGTGACTAAGTTGATGGTAGGGGTAGTTGTGGCAGAGAGGGTATTATGGTGGTGACAGTGTTCATGATTGTAGTGGTGGTGATAGAAATGGTATTGTGGTAGTAGGGACGCCAGTGATGGTGTTACTGATGGTGTCAATAATGATAGTGGTGGCAGGGATGGTGATGGTGGTAGCTGTGGTGGAAGCTGTGGTGGCAGTGGTGGGGTTGAGTGGTGTCGGGTGTAAGTGGAGAAGTGAGGACAAGGAGCATGCAAGGTCAGACCAGTTGTTAGTGCCATTCCAAGCCCTCCGCCCACATATACCACCCCCAGCCCACCCACACTACACCCACAACCTATATATACCACCCCCCTAGCTCGTCCACACGACACCCACAACCCGCTATAACTACACCCACATTTCCACGCAATTCACTCCACCCAAAAAACAGCCCACAGTCCACTCTCTTCCACCCACACTCCACCCTCTTACACCCTCTAAGATTACACATCCTTCTCACAAACCACCCACCATCACCTTCACACCACCCAAAACTCGCCCACATCCAACCACTCGCCAAGGTACTCATCCTCCCATCCACTCTCCCATCAACTCTTCCACCCACACACATCACCCACCTCCACCCCCAATCGCTTACACTCATATACCACCTCTCCACTAAACCCACACCACCTACTCTCCCACCCATTACTCCACCCATCCTCATTCTCCAACATTCCACTCTCATCACTCCACTTTCCTTCCAACGTTCCACTTAAAGCTTATTCACACAAGCACCACCCAATACAAGACCCTCATTCCACTTCTAATCCATCGCTCAGCTAAACGAGACTCTTCAACCACACTTAGCTCTCTCTACTCCACCCGAATCTCACCCATCCAACCACACCCACACACCATCCACCACCCCACCCACATTCATCCACCCACTCGCACTTACTCCTCCCACCAGCAGTTTTACCAATCTCCTTTCCTCTTCTAGCCCACCCACTCTGCCTCCTCCACGCACCCACATACTGTACCCTTCCCACCTATTCACACTACCATTCCACCTAACCGCCTTACCCCACCTACTAACCCCACCCTCTCCTCCCGCACTACACCATATTTCAATCTCATTTATCCACCAATCATCCACTTCCCTCTCCACCAAAGTCTACCCCTCTATACCCTTTCCACCCACATCCCTATCCCACCAATTTCCCGACCACACCCACACACCCTCCCTCCCATCCCACTAACCCCCTCACAATATCAACCCCAACCTCGCTTTTCTAACCCCACCCACCCACACATGACTCACACTCCCTCACCCAGACTCACTAACTCACTGCCACTTTCACCCTCCACCCTCATCCTCATTCCCCCACCCACACCCCACCACCCACCAGCCGTGGTGTCGTTTAGACTGCAAAAACACCCCATCTTTCACCTCCCCCTCCCCAACCCACCCCAACCTCCTCTCCCCTTTCTCGCCTTTACCCTCTTTCATCTGTTCCCCATTCTCTCCTCCTCCTCCTCTTTCCATCATCTCCCTTTCTCGTCTTTATTCTCTCCCTTCCTACCTCTCTTCTCTCCTTTTCCTTCCCTCTTTCCTTCTCATCACCTCCCTTCCCCTTTCCCCCAATTCTTCTTCTCTGCTCCCCTCTCCTCTCCTCATTCTTTCCCTCTTCTCTTTCTCTTTCCTTCATCTCTTCCCCCCTCCCTTCTCCAGTCCTTTTCCCATCTCTTCTCTCCCTTCCTTTCTACCTTTCTAACTCTACCCTTCCCACATTCCTTCCATTCCCTATCCTTTGCTATCCTCCTCCTCTCCTCTCCTAATGCCATTCTCCTCCCCTCCTCCATAATTCTCTCTCTCTCTCTCTCTCTCTCTCTCTCTCTCTCTCTCTCTCTCTTTTTATCCCTCTCTTCTCTCAGATGAACCTTAGAAACAGCTGGAGGTCGGGAGGAGAAGCAGAAAAAAAGGAGGGAGGGAAGGAAAGAGGGGGAGGGAGAGAAAGAGGGAAGGAGATGAAGAGGAAGGAAGGAAGAAGAGAGAAATGGAGTGGCGACAAAGGAGAAAGGACGATATGTAGTGGAGAAAAGAATGGAATGAGATAGCGAGGAAAGAAAAGATAAAGAAAGAGAGGAAGAATAAATGTCAGGAATGAAAAGAGAGAGAAGTACGGAACAATGTGAGAAAAGTGAAGGAGAGAGAAGAAGGGTGAGAGGAATAAAGGAGAGAGAGAGAGAGAGAGAGAGAGAGAGAGAGAGAGAGAGAGAGAGAGAGAGAGAGAGAGGGAGGAAGGAAATGAAGAATTATATGAATAATTATGGGAGGAGTGAGGGGAATATAGAATGGAGGGAGCGACGGACGGACGGGGAGGGAGTGAGTGAGGAAGGGAAGGGAGGGAGGGAGAAGAGAAAGGAAGTCAGAAGCGTAATTGGAGGAGGAAGGGAAGCAGAAAGGAGAGGGGGGAAGGGAGGAAAGGAGAAGGAACAGACGGATGGATGGACGGACGGACGGACGGACGGATGGATGGATGGATGGATGGATGGAAGTAAGGAAGGATGAAAGGAAGGAAAGAAAGATGGAAGGAAGAAAGGAAGGAAGGAAGGAAGGATGGATGATAAGATGGACCGAAAGATGAATGGACAGATGGATGGCTGGGCGGACAGAGAGCAAAAGGAAGAACATAT
Organism: Coenobita brevimanus; assembly: GCF_032717465.1. Lineage (NCBI taxonomy): Eukaryota > Metazoa > Arthropoda > Malacostraca > Decapoda > Coenobitidae > Coenobita > Coenobita brevimanus. Next base: position 26,765,331 of record NC_137042.1, read on the forward strand.
AGGAGGGAGAGACGATGGGAAAGGGGACAAAAGGGAGGGAGAGATGATTAGAGGGACGGAGGAGAGGAGGGAAAGTGTAGAAAGCAGTATGAAAGAAAGCAAAGAGAAGCAGAAATGAAGAAAGCAGAATGGAAGAAAGAACAGTATGAAGGGATGGAAGGAGGGATGAATAGGTAGTGTAGAATATGAAGAAAGAAGACTGACATGTACAGCGTAAGGAGAAAGAAGAAGATGGAGGGACGGAGATTAATATGAAAACGTACGAACGAAAGCAGGAGGGAAGGAGGAAAAGGGGAGGGGAGGGGAAGAGAAGGATGGAATGGATGGATGGAATGAAGGAACAGGAGAATAAAGGAGATGGAAAAAGAAGAAAAGAGTGAATGAATGAATGAAGAAGAGAGGAAGGGAGGGAAAAAAAAAGACACAGAAAGAGAAATGGAAAAAAAAAAAAAAACATAATTGGGAGACGTCAAAATCGCAAACTGAAAGAGAGAGAGAGAGAGAGAGAGAGAGAGAGAGAGAGAGAGAGAAGGGGGGGAGGACTAGAGGCCTATCCCCAGATGGTAATCCAATTCTACCATCTGATGAATATGATCAGTTGAGTCACAGGACCTTCCCTCCTCCACTCTCTCTCTCTCTCTCTCTCTCTCTCTCTCTGTTAATAATATCTCCCTAGCCCCTCTCTCCTCCCTCCGCCTTCCTCTCCTCTTCCTTAATAATCAGTGTTCCCCTCTCTCCCCTCTTCTTATATCTCCTCTCTCTCTCTCTCTCTCTCTCTCTCTCTCTCTCTCTCTCCTTTCCCTCACTTCCTCACGTTACCTCACTTCTCTCCGCTTTACCTCTCTCTCTCTCCAGTATTATCACTGTCTCCTTATCTCCCCCTATTCTTATCTGCAATTCGCTTTATCAATGACGCACTCTCTTATCTCTACTAATTTGCTCACCTATCACTCATCTCTCTCTCTCTCTCTCTCTCTCTCTCTCTCTCTCTCTCTCTCTCTCTCTCTCTCTCTCTCTCTCTCTCTCTCTCTCTCCCTCCCTCTCTCTCTCTCTCTCTCTCTCTCTAATTATCCCCTTGACCCACATCCCCTCCCCAACAGACACTCCCCTCCCCTCCCCTCCCCTCCTCTCTCGACACCCCCCTTACTAAAGAAATAGGTATATAACAATTCCCCTTTCTCCCATACCATTAGTCTCTCTCTCTCTCTCTCTCTCTCTCTCTCTCTCTCTCTCTCTCTCTCTCTCTCTCTCCAATTTCATTCTTCCCCTTCTCTCTTCTCATACACCCTGTCACCCACTTTTCTCTCTCTCCCTACTTTTCTTCTTCCTTCGATCCTTTCCTACTTCCCCTCGTCTGTCCTTTCCCTCCTCCATTTTCTTTTCCCTTCCAGTCCCAATCAAAAAACGCTTTTAGGTGAGTAAAATGATAATAATAATAATAATAATAATAATAATAATGTAATAATCCTCCTCCTCTACCTCCGCTTCTCCCTTTCTTTTCCTCCTCCTCTACCTCCGCTTCTCCCTTTTTTTTCCTCCTCCTCCACCACCTCCCCCGTACACCCAATCCTCTCCTCCTGTCCAGGCCTGTCCTCCCTGTCTCCCTCTTTCTCTTCTTCCTTCCGTTCCTTATCCCTCTTCCCTCCTTCCTTATTCTACTTCTCCTCCTCTTCCTTTCTCTCCCTCCTCTCCTCACTTCTCCACTTCCGTCTTAGCTCTTTTTTCCTCCTCCTCCTCCTTCCTTATCAGCACCTCCGGGCCGCCAAACCTCGCCATGTTTCATTAAAATTTATCAGTTGCAAATACCTTGCTCTAATTAAAATGGCCACCCCTCCTCCTCCTCCGCCTCCTCCTCCTCTTCCTCCTCCTCCTCCTCTTCCACGTCACCCTCCCTCATGGACCAGATGGCATTTTAGTGAGGAAGGCTGTAAGGATGAGAGGATCGACAGGCGTTAAAGGATGCTGAGAGAGGAAGATGACAAAAAGGATGCAGTGAAGAATTTAAAGTAGAGGACCAGATGCAAGACGGATGCTGGGAGGAAGATAACAGGCTGAGGAGAGGGAGGCTGTGAGAATGATTAGGCAAGAATGAGATAAGACGCAAGATGGATGCTGTGAGGAAGATAACACAGTGGGGAGAAGGATGCTGTAAAAATGATAAAGTATAAGGTGTAAGAAGGATGCTGTGAGGAAGATGAAATAAGCAGGGGGATGCAGTGAGAATGATACGGCAAGAATGAGGCACTGTGGGAAGCGTGAATTATGGCAGATGAAAAAGTACAAAGACATCTCTCGTTTCCCCTTGGGCAGAGAAGCAGAACACACCTATATCAAGTAATCACATCGTACTCAGGAAAACGCCCCTTTTTAATCAGCGTTAATTATAAATGCATTCAACTACAGCGTTATTCTAAGGTGGTTAATTACTCCAAGTACACTGACTGCAACGTTAATAATTGACTATGGACAAGTCTTTTCACAACGAGGACGTCTTTTAAAATTCAAATCGTCCGTAAGTCTATTTTATTCAGCGTACGAGAGAAACTTCGAAAAGTAGCCTTCACTGACAATTCCACTACATGGGATGCTTCCAGAATTGAAAAAAAAAATCACTAGAAACAGCAAATAAGAAAAAAATAAGACCCCACGCCTGATATGAGACTGTAGCTAATGTCAGAATTGTGAGGGATGAATTATGAGTCTTCTGTGAGTAACCTGAACCGTGAGTAGCCAGGGAGTGTATGTGAGACTTGTGAGAATGGGAGTGTGTAAGAGTGAGTAGGCTGGGAGGAGGAGGGGAGGGAGAGACCGAGAAACAAAGGAGGGTGGTGTTTGTCGAGAGAGAGAGAGAGAGAGAGAGAGAGAGAGAGAGAATGTGTGTGTGTGTGTGTGTGTGTGTGTGTGTGTGTGTGTGTGTGTGAAGGGAGCGGTCGGTTACTGAGAAAGGGACAGAAATGCCTACAGGTCCTAAGTCGAGGCCGGCCCTCACAGGATGCAGCGTCAAACTGACAGACAGACAGACCGATAGATAGATTAAGACAGATGGACTGACAGATAGACAGAGCCGTAACGCAAAGCTCCAATGACTGTGAAAGGTGAAAGCATGTTGTGAAAAGGACTGCTGGTGATGAGAAATGGTGCATGTGGTACGTAGTGATGAACAGTCAATACGTGATGAGAGGGGGACAGCTGACAGGGCGGGGTACTAAGTGGTGATGAGTGGTGATGTGTGGTGTAGAGTAGTAGGAACATGATGGTGGGTGGTGATGAGTGGTGTGTGGTGACGTGATATGAGAATGGTGGTGTGTGGCGGTGGGTGGCACAGTGGTAGGAGCATGGTGGTGGGTAGTGATGAGTGTTGGGTATGTGAGTGGTGAGTGTGATGAGTGTTAAGAGGCAGAGCCGTGTCTGTGTTTATAATTGCTGGTGACGTCAAGGCAGTCCAGATCATCTTACCAGTGACTCTCTCTCTCTCTCTCTCTCTCTCTCTCATTTTCTTTTACAATTCTGTCTTCTCTCATCCCTCTCTCTAATATCATTCTTTCACATGCCCCCTCCCCTCTCTTTTAAGTACTCCAACCTCATAACGTTTTATACACCGCAAATGCTTCCTCTCTCTCTCTCTCTCTCTCTCTCTCTCTCTCTCTCTCTCTCTCTCTATGTACAGGCCAAGACTTATAATACCACATTTATTTGTATAGGAGATCGACCCGCTCATCAGCATGCGTACAGCAACCCTGCCTCATACATACATACATGCATACACATATACATCCATACATACATGCATACATACATAAATTTATACCTTCACCCTTCACGTCTTTCTCCTCTTCGTCTCCTACACCCACCTACCCCCTCCTCTCCCCCACCAAGCAAAGAATAGGGGGAACAGAGTGGGGTAGGGATGGGGGAAGTTTCTCTCTCTCTCTCTCTCTCTCTCTTCTCTCTCTCTCTCTCTTTCTCTAGTGCCTGTCTGTTCCTTCACGTGACAGCTAAGAGCGCGTGTCACACTTTTTTTAACCTTCATCCATTTTCTTATTTTCCCTTTTTACACTTTCTTCCTGCTCACTTTTCTTTACACTTGCACCTTGTCTCCCTCTTCTTGTTCCTCACTATTTTTTCCTCAAACATTTATCTGTTTTTTCCTCTCTCTCTCTCTCTCTCTCTCATAACCTCCTTTCCTCTCACCCTCTTCATCACATTCCAATTACCATCCCTTTATATTCCCCTTAATTTTCTTTTATCTTTAATTTTCTCCCATTTGTTTTAATTTATATTCTTACCCATGATAATCAAACAGCAATAAAGACTCTGCTGGTGATTTATTAGTTTACTAAGTGACTTTATTGGAGTTTACTGAAAATTTTCTTCGTTATGTTATTAGCATTTTTAATTGGATTTCTCCCGCTTTGTCTTTAATGAGAGAGAGAGAGAGAGAGAGAGAGAGAGAGAGAGAGAGAGAGAGAGAGATCCTTACCCATACTATACTCCCTTTATTCTAACCTGGCCTAAAACTGCCAACTTTCTATCTCCAGTGCTGAGTTGCAACACTAGTCTAAAACTAGAATACGCTACTAGTCACGAAGAAGTGCTATGGAAAGGGCGTAGAGCCGTATTATTTCTTTTACCACTGAGTTGCGTGAAATAAGCTGCCTCAGGACGAAAATCTGGGCCAAGTTAAGGTGAAAAGAGCACAGGCAAGGTAAATAAATAAGGGAAACTTGGAATAGAGGCCTAGTGTAACAGGTGCTTCACGCTTTCAGTTCGATGATGTATTTTAAAGCTTAGTCTCGCTACCTACAAACTACTTTATTCAGTTTTAGAAATGCCTCGCGTGGTGATGGGCTTAGAGAACGATTTAGCTGAAATTACCAGGTTACGTCTCTCCTACGCTGATTAAAATCGTCTGGAGACTTAAAGAATTAAACAGAAAATTATCACACTGGCGTTAACAGGCAATGGTTCCCTTGTGTGTGTGTGTGTGTGTGTGTGTGTGTGTGTGTGTGTGTGTGTTTACAACTTAAACACACAGCATCAACTATACATCAGTATAATAGCCTAAATATCAGGTAACTTACAGAGATCCGGCACACCTCTTCACATACCTAGAGAGAAAGAGAGAGAGTGAGAGAGAGAGAGAAATGGGTTAGTGAAGCATAAAGGAAAGTCGTAGATAATAATAAATACAATCATCATCGTCATCATCATTTTCTCACTCCTCCATCCTCCTTACTTTTTCCCCTTCCTTCTCCTACCACTCTTAACGTTTCCCCTCCTCCCCAACTCACTCCTTTCCTCCCTCATAATTCTCCTCCCCCCTATTTCTGTCTCTACCTCCCAGTTTCTCCCACTTCTCCTTCCTCTTCAACTCTCTAACGATCTCTATCCTCCCTTCCCATCTCTCTCTCTTTCTCTCTCTCCTCCTCCTCCTCCTCCTCCTCCTCCTCCTCATCTTCCTCCTCCTCCTCCCCCTCGAATCTCATTGCAAGCCGACCATCGCTTATACAGAGGCGAGAGATAAGGCGAAGATGGAGAAAGCTTAAACAAGGCCACTGAGAGAGAGAGAGAGAGAGAGAGAGAGAGAGAGAGAGAGAGAGAGACTATCCCCCACAGACATGCACACTCCAAAGGCTTGCAGGATCAGATGACATGCATCACCACTGCAACATGAGGGGCAACCTTAACCCCTTCAGTACGAGGACGTCTGGTATATATTCTCGCTACAGCCAGACGATTTTATTCAGCTGAGGGGAGATTTTTCGTAACAGAGGGGTTAATACCGTCGGCACAAGAATAAGCAAATCATCATCATCATCATCATCATCACTATCATCATCACCATCACAACTTTTCTGAAAATTTGGGGAGGGCAGACTCTAGAAAAACAAAAAAGCATAACACAAAAATTATCATCATCATCATTAGTTATAACCTTTCTAAACAGATCCCAGAATGAAAAAAAAAAAAAAAAAAAATTATCACCATCACCACCATCATCATCATCACCAAAATCATCATCTTCCTAGCCATGTTCCCAAGACCGATACTATAAATGCTGTGGGTAAGGTACAGAAATTAAAGGAAAACTCATTAGGAGACAACAATCATCAAACCATCATTAGCCTAATAAGTATAATAAAGAAAACAGTCAGGAATGCAGGGTAAGTAACTAACAAAACCAGCAAACAATCAAGACGCAAAAAGGATATGAAAACAAAGCAAGCCAAAGCAAACAAGCATGATGCAAAAACAAAAAATGTGAGAAGAAACTAAGTCGATATACAAGCAAGGACAATCAAAGCAGAGGCACATACTAAAGACGAAAGAAAGCCGACACACAAACAAGGACTGACAGGCAGACAGAGAAGCATGGACAAGCAAGCAGACAGGCAGACAGACCAGCAAAGGCAAGCAAACAAACATGCAGAGAGACAAGCAAGGGCAAGCAAGGAAGCAATGAGCCGCAAGCAATGCAGTCAGTGATGCCTGAGTTGCTCTTTAATCCCGTGAGGCAACAGAGAAGATGGCAGGAGGAGAGGGATGATGATGATGATGATGATATAACTGGAAGGAGAGTGAGCTGTAGAGGAAAGGGAGGCTGCTGCTGCTGTTGATGAAAATGATGATGATGAAACCAAAAAGGGGGGGGGAACATGAAAAGAAGGAAGATGGCGATGAAAAAGATGGAGGAGGAAGTGGAACACAAACGAAGAGGATGATAATGCTGACAAAGACGATATTGCTGACACACATCACGAAAGGAAGGTGAATAAGAGGGAAGAAAGATCAATAACGATGATGATGATAATAATGATGATGCGGAGGAGGAGGAGGAGGAGAGCGAAGAAGGGGGCGACGAAACGAGATAGACGAGAACGAGTAGGGCAAAAAATGACGGCAACGACGATGAGAACGACTGGCGATGAAAGGATCCTTGTGAATAACCTGGTCTGAAATTCGTCCTCCCTTGTAAAGCAGTCAATCTTGTCGTGTAATATTCCCAGCCTGCATCTTCCATATTACTTCGTTCAGTTTCAGCCCGCGTCTTCCACATTATATCGTGCAGTTTCCAATCATCCCTTGCTTTCACCACCAAAAGTCTCGCTAAGTCTAAATCGTCTAGAATTGGTACGAATGAGATGAAAAAATGCGGAAAAAGAAATCGTCTTCGTACTCGTGAGGTTAAATAAGTGTTCTTCAAAGTGTTTCGTTGCTTTTCGTTCAGGGAGTTTCAGAAGTTAGCTAACAGTATCTCCCTCCCATTTCGAGTGTTCTGTGTGTTTCTGAATGTTAAAGCGCTTCGTCCAATCTATTTAGTGTTGCAGAATGATCATTTGCTCTTCTTTCAACTGTTTCATGTTTCAGGGTGTTTAAATTAGGTTTTCCATTCATCCTGGTGTTTTAAAGGCAGTCCACGCTTAAGGGTGATATAAAATACTTCGCTCTGTGTGTGTGTGTGTGTGTGTGTGTGTGGGCTTACGGTATTTCAGAATATTTAGCTGCTTGTTTTTATGGTGCTTCAAGAATGGTTAGTCGCTTGCATGTACGGTTTCATAATATTCTGCAAATTAATTTTACGGGGTCTCATAATGCTAATCCGCTTATTTATGGTGTTTCACAATGTTTAGTCGCTGGCTTACGGTGTTTCATAATGTTTCGTGTCTGCCTCCCTCCTGCCTGGTGTTAAAATGCCTTGGCTTTCTCACATATCCAAGACTCGCCCAAGTTCCAAGCCTGATTACGCCTCTAAGCCTCTTCTGTCTTCTTCGTCCTCCTCCGCCTCTCCTTAATCTTCTTCCCTTCCTCAGTTTTTATCCTCTACCTTCTTCCTCATGATCTTCTTCCCTCCTTCTCTTTTTATCCTCTCCCTTTCTTCCTCTTTTTTTTTTCTCTCTTCTTCTCTTTGTATCCTCTCTCTTCCTTCCTCTTCTTTTCTCCTAAACGCTTAATTTCTTCATCCCATTTTATTCTCCCTTTCTTCCTCATCCTCATTCTTATATTTCTTTTCTTCTCTTTTTTTTTTCCTCCTCTTTTTTCCCATTTTCTCTATTCCTTCTTCCACCTCAATTTCCGATTCTTCATCCTCACTTTCCTCTTTTCTTACACTCTCTTTCTCCTTCCTATCCTCTCTTTTCTTGCCCACTCTTTCTCTTTCCTTATCCTCTCTTCCCTTTCCCTTTACCATAATTTATCCAATCTTTTTATCCTCTCCTCTCCCTATACTTCCCTTCCTTCATTTCCACCACCTAGGGGTTCCTTTCCTTTCCTCTCCTCTCCTCTCCTCTCCTCTCCTCTCCTCTCCTCTCTCTCTCTCGTAGCTCAGAAGAAAGGAAGAAAAGGCACTTGAATGTCGGAGAGAGAGAGAGAGAGAGAGAGAGAGAGAGAGAGAGAGAAGGGAGTAATATACAAACAGCAATATACAGAAGGGAAGGGGAGGAAGGAAAGATGAGAGAAGCAGGGAACGGTGAGGCAGAGGCAGTGGGAGAAACAATAAAGATGAAATACAAGAAGGAAGAAGAAAGGAGCAACCATAGAAGGATATAACGAGAGAGAGAGAGAGAGAGAGAGAGAGAGAGAGAGAGAGAGAGAGAGAGAGAGAGGTTGCAATTACAGAGAAGCTGGACTACAAAGGAAAGGGGGAGAGAGGGAGGGTGGAAGGGGGAAGGAACAGGGGGGAGGGATGGAGGAGGGGGAAGACAGGAAGGGAGGAGGAGAAAACATGAAAAGATTGAGAGGAATGGAGAGGCAGAGGAGGGAGGCGGACAGGAAGTGGAGGAAGGAGATAGGGTGGAAGGGGAGGAAGGAAAAGGAGAAAAGACAGGAGATTTGATAAAGAGAAAGTGAGAAACATGAAACTGACACGGAGAGGCAGATAAGTGGGAAAGGGAGGGAAAGAAGGGATGAACTTACTGGACAAATAAGAGGTACGGAAGAGAGCGAAAGAGAGGATAGGAAAAGAGGAGAGAAGAGAAAATAGAGGAGGAAAAGGAGAGAGGCAGAAGGATTAATAAAGAAAGGTCGTGAGGGAAGGGAGGAAAAAATGAGTAAAAAAAAGATGAGGGGGGAGATAGTGACAGGAGGGGAGGACGACTGGTTAGAAAAGAGGAAGAAGCGATAAAGGAAAGAGAGAAGAGTAGTGGAAATTAAACAGGGATGGGAAGAGAGAAAAGGAGATAAGAGAAGAGAATGAAGACTAGGAGACGACATGTGAACAAGGGAAATAACTAAGACAACAGAAGCGAATTGAGGAAACACAGAAAGACGGTGGAAAGGGGAAAAAAGAGGAAAGATAAAGACATCAGGAAAATACAGGCGAAGAGGAAAACCACAGAAACAAGAGGAAAGGGGATCAAGAAGAAGAGACAATGCGAGTAACGAGGGAAAAGGGGAATGACGGAATACCATATGAAAGCATGACTGAATAAAAGATTCACACACACACACACACACACACACACACACACACACACACACACACACACACACACACACACAACACCTGGAAAGCAGCGGCAGGTGTGTGTGTTCGCAAGGTATGGTAGTAACCCAGACACCAAAGAAACATTCCCTCACACCCAACCACACACCACATGCGTCTTGCTCTCTCTCTCTCTCTCTCTCTCTCTCTCTCAACAATTTCGTCCGGGCTAAGGAAAATCATCCACAAAAAGGGGACTAAACATATTTTGAAGCAGCCTTACTCATTCAGTACAAAGACATCTAATTCATTCTTGCTTCCTCCATACTATTTTTACTCAAGATGAAAGCTCAGTCATTCAATACGATCACGTCTCTTCAGTTCTATTCTTGTTTTATGCTTTCAAATGTCGAGATGTTTATATTTAGCTCAACTTTCCTGGGGTACAAGGGAAAGACTTAGATGCAGCCTCCAACTGGTTCTCCACTTTCTGGGTGCTCTCCTACGCTGAATAAAATCGTCTGGTATCAAAAAAAATAGCAAAATAAAATAAATAAATAAATAAAGGCCTCGTATTTGAAGGGTTACGCGAAGGGAGGGTCATTTACAAGCCAAAAGAGACCTCTATCGATAATACAACCAATGACCTGTCTGTGTACTCACCTATTCCTCTTCATTACGGTATAAGCCCACTGTTTGTGATTTTTCCCGCTAAATACGGAAGCCATTATTCAACCTGCGAAAGACTTCCTGAGGTGTATAAACAATTTCCATTAAGCATTTCCGTATCTATTTAATTACCGTACCGGTATTCTTCTTAATTCACAAAAAAAAAAATAAATTCATGTGTAACAGGCCTGTCGAACTGAGACTGATAGCCACGAAAATCAATAACATAACAGTTCAATATCCTCTGACATAGCCCTACAGCCCATCTCCATTTCCTCATCCAACACTGTTCACGCCTCCAAATGCAATAAACTTCACATATTCAATAAACCTAATAAAATGCACATGTTCAGTAGGGAAATGGGCCATAACCAACATCCATAATTATAGTCGCCCTCAATTCAGGCCTTTGAAATTCAGTATAATTATCATACTATCATTATTATTATTATTATTATTCCTCCCCCTACTACTACTACTATTACTACTACTACTACTATCACTATTAGCATGCAGGGAAAATGAAAAAATGTACGTGAAAATATTAAAAGACTTCACAGTGATATGCAGCCGTACATGCTCATACATCCATTACTGTCGGGCCCCAAACTTATCTGCACGTGAACCCGGTGGACTGCCGTCTGAAGTTGTCCTTGTCCAGCGATACATCACTCTCCTTTCAGGGGATATGGAGAGGGATGAGGGGCATTTGTTTCTTGGCGTGAACTAATCTCACTGTCGCAGCTAATCTCACACTTCAAACTAATCTCACGGTCGAAACTAAACTCGCTGCTGGAACTTACTTTGTAAAAATTGTCTGCGGAGTTGCTCAGTTATATCAATGCCACCGCTAGAAGGCATCAGTCTCAAGCCCCTCATATCTACATACATTCCTGACTCAAGCTTTCTACCATCACCCTAACCCATTTCGAAATTCAATAACTTTTAATATATTCAGTTACACCAGAGGGCGGGCTACGCATACCAAATCCCATACATTTCCCCCTCGCTACCTCCACGACCCAAGTTCCCTCCAGCCCCGCGACGATTTCCTGGTTATATCCAATTCAGGTGCCGATGTGCAAGTCTGGTGGCGGGATCGTTTTTAGATTCTGACCGCGCGCTCTCTCTCCATCACATTTTTCATTACCATCGGCGACTGAACGAGGTAATTACTGGCAATGGTGTGTTGCTTTTAGGGGTGGTTAAAACTCTGTGTGTGTGTGTGTGTGTGTGTGTGTGTGTGTGTGTGTGTGTGTGTGTGTGTGTGTGTGTGTGTGTGTGTGTGTGTGTGTGTGTGTGTGTGTGTGTGTGTGTGTGTGTGTGTGTGTGTGTGTGTGTGTGTGTGTGTGTGTGTGTGTGTGTGTGTGACTAACCTGGAATATGTACTTGTGTGAGCACGTGTAGGTCTTCCAAGTTTTACAGCTTACATGTACTATTGTGTATGGGTGTACAACTCATGTACGGTATGTTTCTATGTAGGGTATACGTGTGTGTAGCTCACGTATGTCTCTGTCTCTAACTCGTGTACGTTTGTGTACCGCATGTACATTCATGAGAGTTCATATACAGGTAGCTAAATTATGTAGATATATCAGGAAAAACAGATAATACAGATAAAGACAGGCGTGATAAACGTAAGACAAGGAAGGCAGGTAAGAATGAGGTAAGATGCAGGTAAGCATGGCAAAACACAAGTGCCAGGTAGACATAAAGGCTAAATTCAGGGAAAAAAAAAAAAAAGCTGCTGAATCGACTTACGGTACCTTCTTTGTCGAGGTAGATGCGGGTCAGGTAGTTGGCATCCTTACACCTAATGAGCACCATCTTGGAGGTGACAGAGTCCACACCCGAGTCCCACTCTCCATCCACCTCACCCTCGGATGACTTCTTGGCAACGTCCTCAGTGCTGGCCGAGGACAGAGTGCCCACTGACCCCTTCCTGGAGGCAGGGGCCAAGAACCCTGGGCTAGTAGTGCGGTGCCTGGGGCTGGGACAGGGGCGGGGTGAGGAATCCCCTGGCCCACTTCTGTGCCCGTGCCAGTGCGTCCTACCCGGTGTCAGGCTCTCCATGCTGGTGTTCCTGGAGGAGGCACTTGACCCATTCCTGGGGCTGGGACCAAGCTCGCGTCCCACAGGGCTCACTCCACGTTGTCCCCCTGGCGTCATAGTCGTCACAGTCGTGGTCGTGAGCTGGTTGGCATTGGTGACCGGCCAGGACTCTCGCCTCCCGTAGCGGCCAATGGAGGTGTCACTGCTGAGGTCGGTGGCTGTGGAGGTCTCATCGCTGAAAAACACCTGGTCGTTCTCCTCCTCGCTCTTGTCGCCCTCAATGTTCCAGACAGGTCCCCCTCGGCCACTCCAGTCCTCCTGCTCCACCAGTGACAGGTTCCGGTTCCTGCCATTCCATTTGGCAGACTGGGTGTTGAGCTTCCCTTCCGCCGTGTGCCATTTCTCGTTGTCGGTGGAATGCCACTTGCCGGTCTCACCTAGCTTCTTCCAGGGCTGCCAATTGGACACAGGCTTGTCCTTCACCTCTATCCTGCAGAGGCCGTACTTGAACATGTTTTGGTTCTTGTTGCGCAGGTTCACCCTCTTGGGGCTCACTTGGGAGTACTCCTTCACCATACTCCTGAAGTCCCCGGTCTTCACCTCAGGCTCAGAGTTCTTCCTGAGGGGTGCAGATGTAGTGCTCTGCCCACGGCCTCGTCTTCCCTGTCCTGCCGCCCTCCTGGGACTGTCGCCATTACGAGTATGTCCCGGGGCGCGATCAAGGGAGTTTGTCCTGTCTCGCCTCTCCTGTACCTGGACTGGTATCTTGCTCTGCCCCTTGTTGGACCTCTCACTGTCTTCCTCACTCTGCTCCACCCTCTGCTGAGCAGGTGGGGTCTGCGGGGGGAAGTGTTGGTGCCTCTGATGTCCCTGTGTCCCTTCCTCCTGGCCTCTAGGGTGTCCTCCATTCCCGTGTATGTCCTCCGTGTCCCTGCTGTGTCTGTGGTGTCCATGTGTCCCGTCCTCCGTGCTTCTGGTGTGCTTGGGACTCCCGCCGTGCCCATAGTCGAAGCTGAACACCCTCTGCATCAATCTGGGATTCGCCCTCTGCTGCTCTGGAGTCCCCAGGCAATGACGGGGGCTACCAACGCTACCCGACGTCCTCAGCACATGCCGGGGACTACCACAGCTACCACCGACGCTGTTTGTTCGCACCACGTGACGGGGGCTACCACAGTTGTTATTGTTGTTGTGGTTGATGTTGTGGTTGGGCAGGTGACGTGGACTACCGTTCCCGTTGCCATCCTGGTGGCCCCCCAAGTGATGCCTGGGGCTGCCATGGGGGTTTCCGTTGCCATAGCCATTCCTGTTGAGGTGTCTGGGGCTACCGTTGTTGTTGTAGCCTGCTAGGGGCATGTGGCTGGGGCTATTTTGACCATCATTGCCGTTTCTGAGGTGCTTAGGGCTACCGCTATTTCCCTGCCACTGACCACCACCATTCCCCTGACTACCATGATGGCGGGGGCTACCATGACCACCCGAGCCGGCTACGACGTGTCTGGGACTACCATAGCTCACGTGACGGGGGCTACCATTGCCGTTTCTGCCGGCTTGATGGTGGTGGTGGGGGTGGTGACGCGGGCTACCATTACCATTCTGTCTGGCGTTGTGGTGGTGGTTCTGGTGACTGTTGTGGTTGTTGTTCTGGTTGAGTCCATCTCGGCTAACTATGATGTCGGGTACTTGTCGGTTGTCCAGAATCATGTTGGTGGATGAGGAGTGCGAGCTAGGCAGGGAGGACGAGCTGTAGGCCGAGGACGAAGAAGTGATTAAGAACAAACTGAGAATCGAGGACGAGCTTGTGGTCGATGCGGGACTATGGGCCGAGGACGAGGTGACAGGGGAGGGTGACTTTAGATGCGAGGGCGAGACCAAGGGCGAGCGGGAGGTGAAGGACGAAACAAAAGACGAAGTGGGGACCTTGACGAGTAGGGCCAAAGACGACCTGCGTAAACTAGCTGTGGTAAATCGTCTAGAAGGGGAAAACCGTCTAGAGTGGTGCGACGAGGAAGATGAAGTTGAGCGATGAGACGACGACGAAGAGGCACTACACGAGGTGGACGAGCGAAGTGGAGAGGGCAAGCGCCTGGGGGTACGGGGAGTCGAGGGTGACGGGAAGAGGACGAGAAGCAGGAGGAGGAGGCCGACGAGGAGGAGGTGAAGGATGACGATGAAGGGGGTGGAGACGGAGGCGAAGAGGAAGGCAACGGACGAAGCAGCTCTTCTTCCTTATCGTCCACCAGCGAGATGAAAAGGAGGTGACGTGGGTGACGATGAGAAAAATGGCCCAGTCCCTCCTTCGTGCCGTAGAAAATGGCCAAATCCTTCCTAAATGGCCCTATCTTTCCTCTGAATTCTAGAAAATGGCCAAGTCCCTCCTTCCAACTGAAGAAAATGGCCAAATCCTTGCTCTATATGGCCCTCTCCTTCCTTCGAGTCCGAAAACGTGGCTCACACCTTTTGATCTTGAATAAATGGCCAGAATTATTACCTCTGGACTTGATAAATGGCCCGGTACTTCCTTTGAGCTTGGGTTAATGGCCAGTCCTTCCTAAAAATGGCCCTGTTCTTCCTTTGAGCTCTAGAAAATGGCCCAGTTCTTTTGATCTTGATTATAAGGCCAAAGTTATTTCTCTAGACTTGATAAAATAGCCCAGTCCTTCCTCTGACCTCAAATAAGTGGCCAAATCCCTCCTTTGGCCAATCCTTCCTCTGATCTCGAATGGTCAAATCCTTATGGCCACGAATGCCTGGCCAATCCTTCTGCTGGTCTCAAGTAGTGGCCAAATCCTTTTTATGGTCACGAATAACTAACAAAATCCTGTTTTCTAATGGCCAAATCCTTTCACTCGTCCCCAAGCTACTTAAAACGAGGGAGTATTGCTTCAAGATATCGTCCGGTGCGATACAAAGGACGACTGTAGAGGAAGACGATGAGGACCGAAGGTAGATAGGTAAAAAGATCCAATTATTCAGTAGATCCCGTTAAGGCCTGTCTACTAGGGATAATAATACGTCTAGGTAGGTCTATATGGTTTCACACACACAGAGAAACGCACTCCAATCTTCCTTAGGTCACTACGAGAGATTATTGTAGTAAGATATCACCACTATTGTTCATTACGGTATTATTATCATAGGTTATCTTAGGAGCTATGGATTATATGTGTCAAACTCGATTACGTTAGATATTTAGGCCTTGCTATACACTTCTTGTCACTCACTACACAATGTTAATAAAGCACTTAACGTGGATATGGGGGTAAAAGACACTGATTGCTCGTTCGCTAACAGATAATACGATATAGTTAAATATATATATGTATGAAAGAAAACATGAAACACCTCGCTTCTTTTCCAAACACTTAAATGTCTACCATCTAGTAATTTTGGCACTTGTTTTATGCAGATGTTTTCACCAATTGCCTGGCATCACTGTGGGGGTGGCGTACATTCTTTTAGGAACAAGAAGGATCGAGTCTTTTCTATATTTTCACAAGTAGGATCCAGTCATCTTTTTTTTTCTCACCTTTTTAGCACCAGTGACCCATCTGCTATATGGGGATACGAAAAGCCTCAAAATACCTTCTCTGTTTTCTCTCTCTCGTGCGGTTTGCTACGTCACTGCTAACATCACTCCGCTGACGGCCACGGCAATGTTATTATTGTCCTCCCAGTCCATCGTCATTAATTTAAGTCCGCGCGGGTGGGTCGACTGGTGACCTCGAACACCCCTCCGCCACAGCGTCCGGCTCACTACTGAGCGAGAAGAGTGGGGGCCTGCAGAGTTGCCAAGACCCTCCTTCTAAATGCCGCTGAACTTCCTCTCAAGAAGCGCTGGAATGCAATGAAATACAAAATTCTTCCAAAAAATCGCTAGAAAAAAGTACAAAATCTCTAGAATACCGCTAAATCTGTGTGAAATCTCTGGACTATACCTAGATCTCTTGCAGCTAAACGTTAAAACTAGTCGCTAAATGGAAATTAATATTGCTAGACCAGCTTAAATAACGCTACCCTGGCAACTGTGGCTAAGGGGAGGGCGAGGCTGGTGGCGGAGGCGCGGTGCCCTTCTCCTCATCCTCAACTCCACATCCTTGCGTTTTCAGGTCGATAAATCTTACTTTCCTTCTATGCCAAACGAGATGCGACACTTCCCATGCCAAACGAGGTCCGGAAAAACCCAAACCCCGGATGATAATAAATCGCTCATTCATATTTAAACAACACGCCCCATTCACCTTCTCATCAATAACCCACCGAGACGCCAAGGTAACCCAACCACGCCTCAGCATTACAAAATCCT
>NC_137042.1:26786778-26809278 GCF_032717465.1 Coenobita brevimanus
AACTGTACAAACAAACTAAGCATACATGCACACATACATATACATACACATACATACAAATACATATACATAAACATACATATATATACATACAGTGCCTTGCTATCACAGTGCAGCGGGTTGATGAAATGGAAGAATTATACCCAAATTTTGACAAGCAGTGGGACCATATTAGTTTATACCGTATTATCCCTCCCTCTTAACTCGTATGCATGAAAAGGATCCAAGTCGGGCCTGAACTGTTGCATCTACCCCGAAAAAGCAAATCTGCTAAGTGTGATTATAATTCATCCATTTCTTTTAGTGATATAGGGGTACTTACAACACACTCCTCCGTCGGTGATCTTGCACACATACCTGCAGGGAGAAGACATCAGGAATCAGCGACACCCAGGCCATAGTGATGATGCGGTAACAGTAAAATGAACAGTTAAGAACAAATATATAACGATTCCCAGAACAGAATAAGTACCGTAAAGGTAAATAACCACGAACAAGCGCATAACGATTATCTTTTTTCTCTCTCTCTCTCTGAAGGTAAATACCGTATATTTTGAGAAACGTGTCTAGAATAATATCCTCAACTTCTACGTAAACATGATGACAATAAATATTTCGTTCTCATATTTTCTATAAAAAAAACAACAACAACGTCTATAGAAACGTGTTACGAATAACAATCGAAACTGAAGCAATAACTTTAACTTTCACAGATGTGAAGAAAATAATTATTAGCTTATTAAACCTCCTAAAGAAAACACCAGATCACTTTACACAGACGCAAGAATAAATTTTTTCCTGTAAAACAGAAGAAACTAATTTGCATATAATAAACCCTAAACAAAGAAAAAATCGCAACAGCATCCAGCAACAGTATCTATTTCTATACAAAAAAAAAAGTTTCTTTAAATAAAATGAAACACGTATTTCCTTTACATGATCTCATACATACAAGATCAACTATGCACACTCAACAATAACTATTTCCCCAAAGAAATATAAATATTTTTAAAAGACTTCATTACAGTCGCACCAGGTGATAATTTACTTACTTTTACATCACATAATCTAACCCAATGATGTTCATTTCACGTAAAAAAAAAAAAAATTTAAATATTGCACACACACACACACACACACACACATATATATATATATATATATATATATATATATATATATATATATATATATATATATATATATATATATGAATGTATGACCAACCAATTTTTCAAGCTATCAAGAGAATAGCTACTTCCTTTAAATATGTCTTCAAAAACAATTGGAAAGAAAACGTGGGTATAATACTGGTGTAGGGGAGACCGCTGTAGGAGTGCCAGACGCCTTTTGGAAGCTGCCATTCTCTCCAGGACAATGGTCTTACTCTATTCTCTCTCTCTCTCTCTCTCTCTCTCTCTCTCTCTCAGGTGCGCCTTATCCTGAGCATTAATTCTTCCTTAAAAATGGAGAACAGGACTACAGAGCCATTGTCTTCCCTGTTCTCTCTCTCTCTCTCTCTCTCTCTCTCTCTCTCTCTCTCTCTCTCTCTCTCGCTCTCAGTAATCAGGGTAAGAGGGGCGTATGTCTAGTGTCCTTTTGTGGCATCCGTTTGTCTGTGTTAGAGGGGGCGAGGGACAGGGGTGTGGGGGAAGGAGGTACAGGAGAGAGGGGAGGAGAGGAAGGGGGTAGAGAGGAATGGTACATCTACACTTGAACACACACACACACACACACACACACAGAGGGAAAAAAATAGGCACATAAAACTTGACTGCATATTATACCCTATTGCACACACACACACACACACACACACACACACACACACACACACACACAAATATGCACGTAAAACTTTACACTGCACATTATGCTATGTACAAAGAGAGAGAGAGAGAGAGAGAGAGAGCGGGGAACGTAAAACTCAACACCACACATTATGCCTTGTTCTCTCTCTCTCTCTCCTTTGTCCAGTGATTCTCAAAGGACCAAAAAGAACTCTAAATCATTCTCAAAAATTAACTTTTAAATCTTTTTTTTTTTTTTTGCCTATTTCTTTCATGAACTAACTTAAACCTTTTGTTTGTTTGTTTGTGTGAGTTTGTGAGAAAATGTGTGTGTGTGTGTGTGTGTGTGTGTGTGTGTTCGGGAATGAAATGTGTGTGTGTGTGTGTGTGTGTGTGTGTGTGTGTGTGTGAGAGAGAGAGAGAGAGAGAGAGAGAGAGAGAGAGAGAGAGAGAGAGAGAGAGAGAGAGAGAGAGAGAGAGAGAGAGAGAGGGAGAGAGAGAGAGCACCCACACTACTTCATTCTAATGAACCCAAAATGGAAAACAGAAATGTGTACAGACTTGGAAATATGGTATACACACACACACACACACACACACACACACACACACACACACACACACACACACGTCCATTTAAGCCCCAAACACGGAAAAAACAAACAAACACACAGGGAGGAGGAAGCATAAAAGTGGCACCAGTGTTGTTGTTGTCATAAAAGGTGTGGACTCTCTCTCTCTCTCTCTCTCTCTCTCTCTCTCTCTCTCAAAAGATATTATGGCCCTTCTTACTATACAGTCCTATTTATCCTAGAAAGCGCGACTCTATCCAGTTGCTATATCTATGGGGTGTATATTTGTTGCCATACGAGGCGTCCTAACACTTCTTCCTATGCGATTTATTTTGCATATTTGACATTAATAATATCTTATATGTTAAATGTACCTTTCTATTATCTACAGAGTTTGCATTCGTAACATCCAAGGGAATATTAAGGTGTAACAAGCAAAATAAATCGCTGAAATGGAAGCGTTACGAAGCCTCCTATGCAACATTATGGCAGGGTCCCTCAAATGGCGGTGGCTGGACAGTGACGCCATCTTGGATCAATTCATCTCCCAGCTCTCACTCATCTTCTTCTGTCTTTTGGGTACTTTTTTGGTACAATTACATAATATTGTTTCCGATGTTCCATTCTTTAATTTTATCCCTTCAAGTTAAATACAGCATCGGAAAATTAGCTATTCTTGAGCTTGTGGATCCAGAATGGAGGGGAGTTGGCCAGCGATCGTAAAATAGGGTCCGGGAGCCTTTTGTTGACATTGGTATTCTGTCCTTGTCTTAGGCTGTGCGTTGAGAGAGAGAGAGAGAGAGAGAGAGAGAGAGAGAGAATATATATATGTACAAAACGTGTGAGGGTAATATTTTGATTTTATGGTCTTCGATGTACGTTTGTGGGGGAGTTTTTTTTTTTTTTTTTATTATGACCCGTGTGTGTGTTTGTGAGCTTGTTTTGTGGCTGTGTTGTGGATGGTGTTGTTTGTGTCTGTTTGGCGCTTTAGTACTGTAAATTGTTGTATGGCCGTGTGTGTGTGTGTGTGTGTGTGTGTGTGTGTGTGTGTGTGTGTGTACTGTCCTCCGATAACAGCGAAAATTTTTTCCTTCGATATACAGTACACAGACAGACAGACACAGATAGATTGATATAGACAGATAAACGGATGGAGAGAGAGAGAGAGAGAGAGAGAGAGAGAATGAATACATGTCACTTAATGGAGTGTTTTTATGCCTGTGTTGTGCATTCATTTTTTTTTTTTAATCGTGCTGTTTGTAATGGAGTATAATTCGTCAGGATGTTTTTACAGCTTTGATGATGAGGGTATATGGAATTCATGTTTGGATTCTGTATGCTTATAGTTCTGTTTTGTGTTTGTATGATGATAAAGTGTACCTCTATTTTTTGGGAGATGTGGGCTCACTTATCCTGGTAAACTGTCATCGTCTATCGTAACATATATATTTACACGATGATGATGATGATGATGACGATGATGGCAACTCCTCCTCCTCCTCCTCCTCCTCCTCCTCCTACTACTACTACTACTACTACTAATGCTGCTACTACTACTACTACTGCTACTACTACTACAAAAAACCGACACAGGCAAAAATCTTTAAGGGATCAAGTGTGCGTATAGGAATTCCCCCGCGAGTGAGTTTATGCCTAACCTCCGCCATCTTGGGAGTGGCCAGCGAGCCTTCTGGGTAAGCCTCGTTCCTTCACGCTCCATCGCAGAAGCACACTACTTACGCTCGACATGGCTTTACCTCCTCGCTTTTTTCTTTTCTTTTCTTGCCAGTACCGGGAAAGGGAGGAAATAATAAAAGAATACAAAAAAGTTGAAGACTGCATTGGGCTGAAAAAGACCTGTATTGTGGTTGAAAGTATCATGAGTCAAAGAATACACCAAAGGAATACAGGACCATCCAGGAAGCCTTCGTCTTTTTCCCCCTCAAGTCCTCAACTTCCACCTGACTTATTTTCTGGCCACACTGGAGGAGAAGTGAAATACGAGAAAATGGAGAAATATTATCAAGGACAAAAATCTTAAAGAAAACATCATTAATACTAAACTACTTGAAAAACTCACCATTATGACTGACGTATTTCACGCCCAAACAAACTTTTCACGTCTTGGACACTTCTTGTTATTTATTTAGACGTTCATTTCCTTACTCAAGCGGGGGAACAGTGAAATAATAGGACACAAACAGGTTAATGAAAAGTAAAAGGGGAAGAAGGAAATGCTACGCTAGTTCTATCACCTAATCTTGTTCCTGATCATCGCCCCTTTCCAGCTTGATGACAGAGCAACACAAGGATACGGGTTTGCATCTTGTCCACAGCACTTGCATGTCTGGTATCATATTCTAATGTTAATCTTTTGCAAAAACTCAACAATAAAGATGTGCAGATACCAAATTTAGGTCAAGTTAAAGTGAAAAGAGTAAGGTATTGAATCATTCTAACCCCCCCAATTACATACGAGCAGGTAGCCTCATTCTTTCCCGCCAAAACGCTATCTCCCTCTCTCGTGTCCGATCTCCTCGCGCTTTTCCTCGCCGATATTTCACCCTTGCGGCCCAACACGACTCGTTTTCAAGTTCGGCCGGGCGGTGAAACATGGCGGGAATTACCGAAATGTGGCTTCAGCTCCCGGGAAGCGCTGAGAAAGGTGAGTGAGAAGAGAAAAGTGGCGGGTGGGCGTGCAAACATGGCCGCCGATTGCTTTCACTTCCGACCGCCATGTTGCCCTGCCGCTGTCGCTGAGAAAAGAAGGATGGCTATAAGTACAGTGCATCTGTGTGTGTGTGTGTGTGTGTGTGTGTGTGTGTGTGTGTGTGTGTGTGTGTGTGTGTGTGAGTGTGTGTGTGTGTGTGTGTGTGTGAGAGAGAGAGAGAGAGAGAGAGATGCGTGTGGCAGACTGCGCGTAAAAGTGTCCGGAGGGGAGGAGGGGTAATTAAAAAAAAAAGAAAAAAAAAAAGAGAGAGAGAGAGTACAGAGTAGAATAGATGAGGGAGGGGATGGAGGTGGAGGAGACAGGAGCGAGAGAAAGGAAGGGACGGGGTGGGAGGGAGGGGAGGGGAAAGGAAGGGAGGGGGTAGGAAGGAAGGGAGGAGGAAGGAAAGGATACGAGGGAAAAGGACGGAGCCGGATGAAGGAATGGGATGGGGGAACATTAGAAAGTTGGATGGAAAGGAAAGGGGGATGGGGAGAGAGGGGTAGGGCAAGAGAAGGGAAAGGAAAAGGGAAGGGAGGGAGAAAATGGAAAGGGAGGTGGGAGGGAAGAAATAGAGGGGGGAGATGGAGGAGAATGAATGCTGAGTTTGGGAGAGGGGAAAGGGGAGGGGAGTAGAACAGCGGGATGAAAGGGGAATCGAAGAGGAGGGAGAAGGAAGGACGAAGGAGGGGAAAGGGAAGGGAAATAAGTAGGACTGATGGGTAGGGAGAGGGAAGGGGGAGGAGAATGGTGACAGAAGGGAGAGGAAGAAGGAGAATGGATGAGGGGAGGGAGGGAGAGATGGTGGGGGAGGAGGGGAAGGAGAGGGGAGAGGAAAGCAGTAGAGGACACGAATAAGAATGATATGTGGGGGAGAGAGACACACACAGGGAAAGTAGGTGTTGGGGGAGAGTAAGAAGGAAGAAAAGAAGATGGACTTAAGGAGAAAAGGTGAGGAAAAGTGAAATGGAAGAGGTCGTGAGGGGGGGGGAAGGGGTGAGGAGGGGTGTGGTTGGTGAGGAGATTTAATGAGGAAGAGGTAAGATAGGAGGAAGGGGGACAGGGTGAAGGGAAAGAAAAATATAAGAAGAATGGATAAAAGGGGAGGGAGTGGGGAGGGAAGGGGAGGGGAGGGAGAGGGAGGAAAGATGAGAGGTGAGAAGGTGTGTTACGAGGTGGATGATGGTTCTCAAGGGGTATGGCAAGGTCGGGTTCTTTGCACACATACGTCATTTTGACCTGATAACACCTGAGAGAGAGAGAGAGAGAGAGAGAGAGAAATGTCTGGTTTTAATGTGTAACCATGTATGTGAGACTGGTAAATGCCAATATCTACCAAACTATCTATTTATATGTCTATCTATTTATCTGTCTATACATACATACATATACGAGATATATAGTACCAAAAAATGAAAACTAAGATTAAAAAAATACAGATAAATAAGTGTGCAAGTAAAAGTGAGAAAGTAAGAGAGAGAGAGAGAGAGAGAGAGAGAGAAGCATACCCAACTCCCACTACTACCCGTGTCCCCCCCCTCTCTTCTAACCCCCCCCGTGACCCCCTCCATCCCCCTTCTCTTCTGACCCCCCTGACCCCCTCCATCCCCCCTTTTGGCCACAATAACCTCTGACCTCTAACCTTCACCCCCCCTCCCTCCTCCATGGTACGCTTTCTCTGCTGATTAGGGCTGGGGTGATATTGAGAGGCGCGCACACACACACACACACACACACACACACACACACACACACACACACACACACACACACACACACACACACACAGGTGGGATGAAGGTGGTGAGTGATGGTGCGTGGTGTGTGAAGGCAATTTACACACACACACACACACACACACACACACACACACACACACACACACACACACACACACATTACACACACACACACACACACACACACACACACACACACACACACACACACACACACACACACAGAGGCAGGATGAGTGATGTAATGTGGTGTGGTATGAAAGCATCAATACAACTCTCCCGACTCTGTAGATTGCTCTGTCTGTCTGTCTGTCTGTCTGTCTCTCTCTCTCTCTCTCTCTCTCTCTCTCTCTCCAGTATACCAATCTATTTATGCTGTGGCAGAGGATTTTTAAATGTTCCAAGTGAGAAAGGGGTGGGTGTGGTAACTGCCTATGCTGGTCGCGCTATATGCTTAAGCTCGCGTTCTAATTTAGCTATATCACTGTCTCCCACTATATCTATCTGCATCTATCTCCGTCTGTGTTAATCTATCACCATCTATCTATCAGTGCCGTAATTAAGTGCCCCCTGATGCTGCTCTCCCACTGCCTACCCTCACCTGGACGGCACTCTGGGGGGCCTCCAACCTGCTCTGAACACCTCTTCCCCATACTTTCCAGCCTCGAACCCCCCGGAACCAGGCTCAAGGGGTTCAGAAAGGGGGTCCCATATGCCTCTTGATATCACCCACTTAACGACGTCATTAGAGTGGTTATTATTGGTAATTTGGGGTCAGATTTGGGGTAATAGCCGGTCAGAGAGTTCGTTTGCAGGTAATACTGTTTATATGTTTTTCAGTACGATTTTGTTTGATTACTTTTAAACACACACACACACACACACACACACACACACACACACACAAAGAAGGTGGGTGGGCAGAGAATACATGAGCGTGCCTTGCTTATGGCGATCTGTCTGACATACTGTAGAGAACATTTACATCGGCCTTATTTCAACTGCAGTGTTGATCTTATTACCTACTGCAATATTCTTCATCATTATTACCATTTATATTGCTACTTTTACCATAATCATCATCATCACCATTAGTATTATCATTACTGTTACTGTCATAGCATCAACATCATCATCATCATCATCATCATCATCATCATCACCACCATTAGATTTATCATCATTACTGTTACTGTCATGGCCTCATCATCATCATCAATGTCAAATCGGGCCAATCTTTGAAGCAATTCTAGTGTTGCTCAACATCATTGCAGAGTGTTGGAGTGTAGTGCATCTGGTGCAACGTGACACATTCAATATATTTATTAATTTTCTCTTTTCATCTACTTATCTTTTTTTCTACTTTCCTACCCAATTTAATATTTATCTACCTACCTACCTACCTACATACCTACCTGTCTATCTATCTATCTACCTATCTATCTACTGATGAACTACAACGCTGTGCTGATAACAATTACCAATAAAATATCACATACTCAATATTTTCATTTCATAGCTCTCTCTCTCTCTCTCTTTCTCTCTCTCTCTCTCTCTTTCTCTCTCTCTCTCTCTCTCTCTCTCTCTCTCTCATCCACTTACCACACTCATACACCACACCAACCTACCACACACATCTACAATACCACAATTACCTACCACACCCATACTGTACACCACACCAACCTACCACATACATCTCCAATACCACAATTAAGTAGCACACGACAACACCATCAACACCACCATACCAACCACTAAAGAACACCACATAGACCACCAACACCACACCCGGAAACAATGCCAAGTCATCATCCCACACCAACCAAAACAACACCATCACAGAACACCATAAATACACCACATCTACCCACATCACACCACAGAAAGAAGACAAATACCAACACTCTCCTACCAAGCATCACAATTCATATATTACAACACCAGAAAAACATCACACTGCAACACTCTCACACTCCACAATACCATACCACCATCACCATCACAAACACCTCAATATCACCGCAAACACACCACAGTTAAAACATTCACACCACACCACAACCCCAAAAACACCACACCACCACAACACCAGCACCATCACACATACTTCAGCAACACCACAAATAAGTCACAACTCACACCATCACACCACCCACAACCCCCCACAGCATCACCCCAACCTCCCCTTTCCCCCCCCCCCAAAGTCTAGGGGTTATGTCTGTGTGGGTTTGTATTAGGGATGAGGCTCCACCAGACGGGTCATTTATTACGAGCTGAGTAAATTGATGGACGCTGTCAGGTGTGTGTGTGTGTGTGTGTGTGTGTGTGTGTGTGTGTGTGTGTGTGTGTGTGTGTGTGTGTGTGTGTGTGTGTGTGTGTGTGTGTGTGTGTGCGCTGACGCTGAATCCCACGCACTTACATGCATTAAAAGAGGTGCGCACAGCATCTGAGTGCATGATTGCTTACTCTCTCTCTCTCTCTCTCCCCCTCCTGTTTACCCTATCTCAATCAGCCAGTGCCTCCCTCTCTGCCGAGGTTTCTACTTCAAAACCCTCCCCCCTCCCTCTTCTCTCTCTCTCTCTCTCTCTCTCTCTCTCTCAACTTCTCCAGACACCTCATTTCCCACACAAAAATTTTCTCTTGCTATATTCACTTCTATCCTCTCCTCACCTTTAATCTACTCTCATTTCTCTCATCTTCATCTCTCTTCTCTCCTTCCACGCCGCTCCCTTCCTCTCATCTCTTTCCTCTTCTATCTCTTCTCTCATCTCCACTCCTCTCCCCTCTTTTTCTTTTCCTCTTATTTCCCTACTTTTCTCCCACCTCTACTTCTCTCCTTTTGTCTCTTGCCTTCCCTTTCTCTTTCCTCCCCTCCTTTTCTCCCCCAACTCCCTTTTTCTCGTCCTTACCATACATCCTCCCTTCACTTCCCTTCCACTGTCCCTTTAACATCCTCGTTATTTCTCTTTCCTCTCCTTTTCCCCCACCCCTTCCCTCCATTTCTCCTCCTCTTCTCTCCTCTTCCTTCTTCCCCCTCACCTCTTCCATTCCAAGAGATCGCACTCACCTGGGTCACAAAGGAAAAAAATCGTAATTAACTCCATTTTTACAGAACTTGGTCAAAAAATGCAAATGAAAAAATACTGGTAAAATCTGAGCCCTTTCTGAATCTCAAAAAAATAAGTGAAGCAAATTTCCATCATCATCATCATTATTATCATCATCACCATCATCATCATCATCATCACCACCACCATCATCATCATCAACCTGACATTTTTCCCAACTAAAGATAGGAACAAATTTCATCACAAAAATGTACAAAATAGCTCAAGGTAAAACAAATTTAAATAACAGAAGAGAAAAAAATATGAGTAGAATGTCAAAAATTACGAGAAAACAAAATCTGTCAAAGGAAAATGGAAAATAATGAAGGAAAATTATAAACAGGATAAAAACAACACTAAAAATTGTAAAATCTAAATAAAGAGATAATCGCTGGCCACAGACCCCCTGGTGGTGGAATCTGTAAGCTTCTGAGGTAAACAAACTGGGTGGGACTCGTTTCTGAGAGAGAGAGAGAGAGAGAGAGAGAGAGAGAGAGAGAGAGAGAGAGAGAGAGAATGAAGCCTGGAGAAAAACAGAGCAAGTTTAGACGAACGGGAAATAACTTACAAGCCCAGAAGATTACAGAGAGGGGAGGAGAAGAGAAAGAGAGAAAGAGAGCGAGAGATAATTTGAAAGTGAGAGAGGAGATAATTTGTGAGAGAGTAAAAGAGGAGGAGGAGGAGGAGAGGAGGGTGGGGGGGAATAATTGCAGAGGAGGTGAGGGTAAAGAGGGGTTCAGAAAAATGAGCCAACTTTAAATAATAAATTGTTCTCTGTATATACAACCATACTATTTTTTGTGGCTAATATTTTCACACACACACACACACACACACACACACACACACACACACACACACACACACACACACACACACACAGGCTTTTAAAAAAAAAAAAGATATTCCATCATTTCCTACGTCTAACTGTTTCTTCTCGTCTTTAATGGAATCTTCATTTCACTACTGTATGCTTTTATTTAGTTTATGCGAATGTACCCGACCCACTGGGAAAGAGGGGAGGGGAGTGTGGGAAGGGGAAAGGGGGAAGAGGGAAGAGGGGAAGATGGTGATGGAGGGGGATGAGGGGAAGGGGGTTAGGAAGGGGAAAAAATCTAGGGGGGAGGTGGACGGGTAGTTTGGAGAGAGAGAGAGAGAGAGAGAGAGAGAGAGAGAGAGAGAGAGAGAGAGAGAGAGAGAGAGGGGGGGGGGAAGGTGAAAGAGGAAAGAAGGAAGGAGGGGAATAAAGCAGAGGAAGGTGTCAAGGTGGGAGGAGGGTTGGATATTTACAGCCGAGTTAAGGTAGTGTAAACAGAGGGTGGGGGTACGAGATGGAGGTGGAGGCGAAGGTGGGGGTGGGGGGCAGAAGGGTAAGGTTGAATCCCTCTGTGCACACTTTTTCTCCTTACCACTTCCACTTTCCTTCCCTCTTACCCTTTTTTACGTTCTTCCTGTTCCTTCCTTTTCCCCCTCCTCTCCCCTCCCTCTGCTTTCTTTTTTGTTTTCTCTCCCTATTCTTTCCCTCCATTTTTTTATCTTTCCCCTAAACTTTTTCATATTTTTCCCCACTTCCCATTCATTTTTCAGTTCTATCTTCCCCTTCCACTCACACACTTTCTTCCCCCTCCCTCTGTCTCTTCACTCCTTCTCTCTCCCCCTCCCTACACACCTACCCCTTCCTCCTCCTCCTCCTCCTCCTCTCCCCTCCCCCATATTACTCCTAAACTTCCCCTTTTCGTCAACCTTCCTCCACTTCTGTTCCCTCCATTTCTTAAAATTTTCGCGTACATCTTTACCATCCAACTTTCTTCCTCTCTCTCTCTCTCTCTCTCTCTCATCCCGCCCCTTGCACCGGAAATCTCAAATATTTGTATTGAGCCGAAAGAAGACATGGACAGACCTTAAAACATTCCCTAATCTTTAATAACAAAAACATACACGTTACATTTATTCATCTTATACATTTTGAGGAGTTAATTATTTTCTCCTTCTATTATCAAACTACATCAGCACCTAAAACGATTATCATTACTTGCCATTTTAGTCCTCCCTGGATTTGCAGGATACTCACTCACTCAGGTCTCAAGCCTCGGTATGTTTCTATGCAAGGGCGCTGCCAACGGGAGGGGAGGGGCCTGCTTCCCCCCCCCCTTTCTAACAGAATAAAGAGCCCAGCAAGGCAGCTATTTAGTCATTTATTTCTGCTTTCATATATTCATTCAGGTATTCATGTTTGTTCCCTGGGTTTTCTATAATCTTTAACAATATACATTTTTCTTTTTTACTGATCTAGATACTATCATAATTCTTTCAGGGCAAGTGTATTTCAAGAATAGCAACAACCAAAATTCACCCCCCCCCCCGGAAACAATATTCTGGCCGCGCCCCCGTGTGTCTCTGGCTCAGGGATATTGTGATTAAACCGACAGAGATTAATGTTATTCTCTCTCTCTCTCTCTCTCTCTCTCTCTCTCTCTCTCTCTCTCTCTCTCGCTGGCACCACCCAATTTCCCCTCAACCTTCACATTCTTCATCTATTTCCAAACCAAAAATTTTTTCCTCTATCGCCTTCCACTTTTCTTCTTCCCTCTTCTCCTTCTTCCTACTTTTGGCTAGTTTCTAACCCCCCCCCCTCTCTCTCTATAACCTGCTCTCCCCTTCCTTTCCCCTCTTCCCTCTCTCTCCCACCTCCCTCTCCTCTCTTGAACATTCCCTCTCTCTCATCTTATTTCCTTTGGCCTGTTCCCTTCTTTCCCCCCTCCCTTCCCTTCTCTTCCTTTCCTCTTCCTTTTCGGCCCCTTCCTCTTTCCTCTTTATTCCCTTCCCTCGAACCTTACTCTCCTCTCCCTATCTCAAATGTTTTGTTTTCCCACTTCTCCCCTCTCCCTCCCTTCCCCTTATATTCCCTTCATTCCTCTCCCCATCCCTCATTCTCCGCTCATCATTCTCCACTCCCCCACCTCACTTCCCTCCCTTTCTTTCTCTCCTCTCCCCTTCCTTCCCTTCATTCCCCCTACCCCTCATTCCACATCCCTCCACGATAACTCCCCTCTCCTTTCCCTCACTCCTCCTCCCTTCACTCCACTCCACTCCCCTGTCCTGCCCTGCCTTGCTCTGTCCTTCCCCTTAGTTCTACCTATTGGTCTCCTCTCCCTCCCCATCTCCCCCTCACTCTCTCCCTCCCCCCCTTCCCCTCCTCCCCTCACCCCGCTGACCGGAATCCCCTCACTTCATTCATTTCCCCCATCCCTGACTTGAATACCAAACAAACCTCACCTCACAAAAAATAATATGGGAATTTATGATCACGCGGAGAATGGGTGATGGGGAGGGGAGGGGAGGGGAACTGAGGAGAGGGGAGGGGAGGGGTGGATACAGAGAGGGAGAGAAATAAAGATATCAAAAGAGAAATCGGATAAAATACAATGGGAGTAGGATCGGGGTGGAATGGGAAAAATGGAGGGGAAAAAACGAGGAAGAGAGGAAGGACAGGGGAAGTGAGGGAAGAATGAGGTAGGAAGGGAGGGGGGTGGAGGTAGGAAGGTAAGGAGTGGAGGTCGGCCAGAGCAGAGGGAAGGAGGGGAGAATAGTGGAAGAGAGAGGTGTCGACAGTAGATGGAAAGGGAAAAGTAAAGAAAGGCTGAGAGAGAACGGAGTAGAAGATAAAGAAGGAAGGGGAGGAAAGGAGAGACAAGCGAAGGGAGGAAATGAGGATGAAAGGAGAGAAAGGAAGAAAGGAGAAAAAACGAAGAGGGGGAGTGAGTAAGCAGGGGTAACTGATTGAAAACTGGAAGGCCCCCCCTGCACCAATCTTTTCCTGGAACAATTGGGCATATTCCAGACCCATATATCAAAAAAGTTGTACGGGGATCCAGGAAATACATTACTGGAAAAGGGGTGGCCTGACTCGACGCAATATGGATGGAAAATATAGAGACGAGATTGGAATACAAGAGAGATGGAACAGAGAGGGAGATTTGACTGGAATACAAGACCTGAATACATGGAATATGATTGGAATACAAAGCTGGATGGAATACAAGTCTAGGTGGAATACATGATTGGAATGCAAGAGGGATGGAATAAATACAAGGGCTCTGACTGGAATACAAGGGATCTGCCTGGAATACAAGGGATCTGATTGCAGTACAAGGGGTGTGACTGGAATACAAGACTGGAGTATAAGGGGTCGAAGTGGAATACAAGACTGAAATACAAGGGGTCTGACTGGAATACAAGAGAACCGACTTCAATACATGACTGGAATACAAACGACTTAACTGGAATACAAAAGTGGAGTCCAAGGAATGTGACTGGAATACAAGGGACCAGACCGGAACACACACCCACACCCACACACCCACACCCACACACAGATTACAGGCTGCACAAAATCCCCAAACACGGGCAACTTAGAATCCCAAACACGGAACACGGAACACCCGGAACGAAGTGCGCCATACGGGGTGTGATAAGGAACGGGCTTCATTCGGCACTACAGCTCTAAGTATCGCAGGAGGGGGGAGGGGGAGAGAAGATGGTGTGTGTCGAGAATAACGATAAGATGGCTGGGATTTTATAACGCCTTGGGGTACACGACCGGGTGCTGGAATGGAGGTACTCTGGAACAACGGACCTGGAACTAACAGACTCTGGAACACACGATACTTCCACCTAACTTGAACTGGAACAAAAGACCACTTCTGTCATGTACATAAGTGGTCAGCTTTGCAACAGATTTCCACAGTAGTTTGGATTTTCTTGGATATTCTGACTACCATCTCCTGTCTTTACGAGTGAGTCTTGCGTTCTTGATTGCGGGTTTCTTTTGAGCAATGTGTGCAGGCTTTCCTTCTCTGGATCTTTCTTTCACCGTCAACATGTCTGTACTGTGCGCGCACACACACACACACACACACACACACACACACACACACACACACACACCGCTCGCTGGTGCAGTGGTAACGTTCTCGCCTGCCACCTGGTAGACGGGAGTTCGCGCCTCGCTCAGGTTGCGAAAAGTTTCACTGACGAAGTGGGTGGTTACTGTCCCCCTTGAGCAAGGGGACGGGTATGTGCGTGTGTGAAGGTCACAGCCTTGCCCTTAGATCGGACTATATGAGCTCTCGGCTCCCTTCCGGGAGGGTAAAATGCTGACGATCACGACCATCAAGTGATCCTGACCGACCCGGTGAATTACACACACACACACACACAAAACCAACCCATACACACACTCTCAATCATACATACTCAAGAAAACAAGAACCCCTCACACACACACACACACACACACACACACACACACACACACACACACACACACACACACACACACACACACCAGACACACACACTCCAGCCCCTCCTCCCCCTGATCCGGGTTATATATCAGAGGTGCCGCCACATAAATACGGGTTGTGCAGGCAGGGGGAGGCACACACTAATCACTTTATGCCCGGCTATCTCAGGCCTCGCGTTAAATACATGGAAATTGTTGCTTATGTCCGCAATTTAAACTGTTTAGGTGGGAAAATGAAAACGGAGCCTAATGAGAGGAGAGTGAACTTGTGAATTTATGAATACTGGATGATACTGGAGATATTTAATGACAGGACACAGAGGCTGGACACATTAGCTGATCCTACGTAATATATGAATGAGTAAATAAAAAATAAGAACAATAGTAATAATAATGATGATATTAATAATAATAATAATAATAATAATAATATCAACAACAACAACAGTAACAATAATAATAATAATAATAATAATAATAATAATAATAGTAATAATAATAATAATAATAATAATAATAATAATAATAGTAATAATAATAATAATAATAATAATAATAGTAATAATAGTAATAATAATAATAATAATAATAATAATAATAACTGCAACCCCAAGATCGTATGAATGTGAACCCAGTGGAGTGCAGGCTGAAGTTTCCCCTCCCCTGTAGCCCACCATCATCCTTTCGGGGGAAGGGAGGAGGGAAGGGGGTGAGTTAAGGGACGTTTGTATAACCAGGCAGGTCCACTTCCCAATGATATCAAGTGCCACCACATGAAGGCGTCCCACTCCAGCAAGAATAAATTACGAAATATCACCACAAGGTCTTCCTCAAAATCGTCTGGATGTGGTTAGAATACACTTAATTAAATGTATTCGTATTAAAGGGGTAACAATAACTGAATAACTAAGTAACTAAAAATAATTAACAGTCGACTTGGTTTCAATTAACGTGTGTTGGGGGAGACGCTAAAAATAAATGAACCGGGCTGTTAATAATGGAGAGAGATTCATATACCGAAGCATTAAATATTCTTCCCCCCTCCCCCCATCTCTCTCTCTCTCTCTCTCTCTCTCTCTCTCCCTCTCTCTCGTTTGTATCATTCTTCTTTTCCTTCCTCCTTACCATATAAAAAAAACTACTGCTCCTACTACTATATATAATAATAATAATAATAATAATAATAATAATAATAATAATAATAATAATAAAGCAACATCAACACCTCAACACATAATTACACTAATAATATAAATACTTACGAATTAAATTTAAAAAAAAGGAGGTATAAAAAATGCTACGTCAGAAAAACCCATCAGAGCCAGCTTTACTACCCACGCCTCCCTTGTGTAACCTAGCTCTCTCTCTCTCTCTCTCTCTCTCTCTCTTTCCCAACCACCATCCTTCATTCTCCTCACCCATACACACCTGTCCTCACCTCAAATCATCACCCT
The DNA here is from genome assembly GCF_032717465.1 of Coenobita brevimanus. Taxonomy (NCBI): domain Eukaryota; kingdom Metazoa; phylum Arthropoda; class Malacostraca; order Decapoda; family Coenobitidae; genus Coenobita; species Coenobita brevimanus. Next base: position 26,803,459 of record NC_137042.1, read on the forward strand.
TTTCTCTCCTCATCTCCTCCCCTCACTTCACCCTCCTTCAATCACTTCACATATGACCTGAATTCCACCTTAATCCTCTTGTCAATTGTCTCCAGGAATAAGAGAGGTGGAGGAGAGGGGGGGATGCGAGATGTAGAGATTTGAAGCTTGTTGTGTGTGTGTTACTCTGTGTGTGTCTGCGTCTCCCTCCCTCCTCCTTCTTCCTTCCCTTTTTTACTCTTATTTCTATCTAACTATCTATCTATCTATCTATATCAGTCTACATAAATAAGGAGCCTGGAGGAAATGGGGGCTATATAATATTAGGTAAGTCTGTCTCCCTTTTCATTCATTTCTATTACCCACAATTCCCTCTCCCTCTCCTTGACCTCGTCCCTTCCTCCCTCTTCTTCTCCTTTCAGATCTCAAATGAAAAAGGAAAGAGAAGAAAAGAAAAAAATCCCTCCTTACCAACATCCAGGTTTTGAAAAAAAAAAAAAAAATCCTGTTATTTTTCTGATAAATAGTTGGTAATTTTGACAGCGAAGTCTGGAGTGTGGAAACCTTAGACTTCCATAGCTCTGGGTTGGGATACACGAACATACAATACAACTGAGTCCCTGTCATAACCGTGATTCGTTTTTGCAGGAAGAACTAGAGACATAAAAACAATTCTACTTTTTTTCTTTCCACCCCCTCCCCCCAAAGAAAAAAATCTATGACACCTTTTCTCTTGTAACCAGGAATTTTTTGGACGAAAGACCGTAAGACAACATAAAATTCAAATGACGTTAACCATCCTGCAAAAACTAATCTGAAATACACCTCTGTGAATCCCACCCCTTGATCGTACCCTAGGCTCCACAGGAGGCTTCGGAGCATCTTTTCCTTTGCGATTTATTTTTTCATGCTGCCAATTTTTACTCTCCTGCACGTTACGTCCATCTGTTTCTGCACTATAGTTCATTCACCTTAACTTGGCAGGAATTTTCGTCTTTTCGCAGCTTATTTCATGTTAACGCAGTGGCCGAAAAAGACAACGCTAAGGGTCTATCCTTTTCATGGCACTTCTTCGTGATTAGCACCATATTCTAGTGTTAATCTATCGTAACAGCTCAGACTTAAAGATGAAGAGGTGGCACTTTTACGCCAAGTTAAAGTAAAAAGAGAAAAGCTTGAGGATAAACGTATTTAGTCTCGAGAACATTATATCTTTCTTTTATTACTATTTCCATCCCTTCAATAAAGTTATTTAAATTTTATTGTTATTGCTGCCTCAAGAAAATAGAACCCTCGTAACCTCTCTCTCTCTCTCTCTCTCTCTCTCTCTCTCTCTCAAAACATTCCCATGCCTACCGTGTTTCCTCCATGCATTTTTCTTTCTCAAATCGTTCCTTGCCCCTCTCACGTCACAGGAATGGCAGGAAAAAGAGAAGGAATGAATGGAACTGAGAGGATTACGTGAGCCTCCCCCCTCCCTCCCTCCCTCACCCTCTCTCTCTCTCTCTCTCTCTCTCTCAAACAAAATCCGGCCTACAGCAAATATACCGTAAACTCTTATCTCCTTTCTCACTAACTCAAAATTTTACAAACACACAAAAATATCCAACACTAAGAGTACTGCATAAACGCCTTCACTCGTTCCTTTGAGAGAGAGAGAGAGATAGATAGATAGATAGATAGATAGAGAGAGAGAGAGAGAGAGAGAGAGAGAGAGAGAGTGAGAGAGAACTGGTGTAGGAGTGTGTTTTAATCCAGTCCATTTCACTCCCTCTCCCTCTCTCTCTCTCTCTCTCTCTCTCTCAGGACACAGTGAGAAGAAAGAAGGCCATTGGTGTTGTGTGTGTGTTGTCGCGTCGAGCCGGTCTCCTTCAGTACCCCCCCTTCTCTCCATCACCCTCCCCCCTTTCTCTATTACCACTCACTCTCACCCTCTTTCTTCCCTCCCCCTCCCCTCTGCATCGCCCACTCTTCCCTCTTCCTTTTTCTCTCTCTTCCTCACCCTCGCTCTGCCCTCTCTCCCCTCTCACCATTGCTCCTCTCTCCAACATCCCACTCTCTTACTCCTTCCTCCTCTCTCTCACCCCCACTCACTTACCCCTATCTCCTCTTACCCTCCCCCTCCCATCCACTGCATCACCACCCCCTCCTTCCTTCTTTCCTCAACCTTCCCTCTTCTTTCTCCCTCCTCTCTTTATCACCCCTCCTCACTCACCCCTCTCCTTCCTTCGCAATCCCCCTCCCTTTCTCCTCCTACTTCTTCCACCCTCGTAGTAACTCATCCACCTCTCCCTCCTTCTTCTCCCTTCTCTTCTCCTTGCCCCACCTTCCTCTCCTTTACTTCTCTCTTCTTCTCTTCCCCTTCCTTTTATCTCCTGCTTCCATCTCCCTTCCCCCCCCACTCTACCCCTCCCCACGTCATCACCTCTACCTTCACTTACCTCCCCTTTCTACGTTACTCCTTTTCTCCTTTCCTTTCTTGTAACATTCTTAACTCCTCCTCCTCCTCCTCCATCTTTTTCTTCCTCTCTCACAACTTCCTTTTTTCCATCTCCCCTCTTTTCTCATTCCTTCTCCTCCCCTCTCCTTTCAGATCATTTCCCTGCCGCTCCCCCTTCCCTTCCCTCCTCCTATCCTTTTCTCTCTCCTCCCCCATTCCCTCCACACACCTATTCCTCACCTTTATACCTCTCTTAGTTTCCACCACTGACACTCTCTCCCACTTTCCTTTATTTCCTCTTATCCCCCTTATCTCTCCTAGCACCTCTCTCTCTCTCTCTCTCTCTCTCTCTCTCACTTACTGGGTCATCATCCCTGATCACTTCCTTCTTTTTTTCCGTTCCTCGACCATTTTCTGTTTCCTCTTTTTTTTTTTTTGCATCCATATTCTCTCTCTCTCTCTCTCTCTCTCTCTCTCACGGGGTTATTGGCTTTTATCCCTTCCTCCCTGTCTCTCCCCCACTCACTTTTTCTCTCACTCACTTCCTCACTTTTATGTGCCTGCTATTTCCTTTTATTTTCCTCTCTCCTCCATTATCGGATTTTCTGCGGCTATTACCAGAGTCTGTCCTGTATTTTCTTTTCTTTCCCTTTCTTTTCTTTTTTCTCTCTCACTCTTCCACGAAACTTCTTACTTTTCCTCTCTCTCTCTTCCTTCCTTCCATTTCCTACCCTCCATTCCCTACCCCTTTCCCATCCTTCCATTCGCTTCTTTCTCTTTTCTCCCTCTCTCCTACTCCTCCTCCTCCTTCTTACTATCTTCCTTCCCTTCTACCTTCCTCCCATCCCGTTGCTTATTTCCTTTCCCTCTGTCCTCTCCCTCTCTCTCCATCCTTTCTCTTTTCTTCCTCTCAGAATCTTCATCTTTCTCTTTCTTTCTCTTTCTCTTCCTTTTATCATTTCTCCCTCCCTCCCATTTCCCCCCCCTCCTCCTCCTCCTCCTCCTCCTCCAACAAAATTCCTCCTTCTTTATCCACTCCTGCGCCACGATCATTTCCTTTATCCCTTCCTTTCCTTCCTTCTTCCTCCTTCTCTCTCTTCCTTTCCTCGTTTTTGCTGTTTGTTTTACTTCCTCGTTTCCGTTTTCTTATCTTAACTTTTTCATTTTCTTTTTATCACCGTATTTGCTTCACATAATTTTCTTCTCCGTCTCCTCCTCTTCCTCCCTTTCTTGTTCTTCTTCTTGTTCTTCTCCTCCTCTTCTTCTTCCTCCTGCTGCTCCTCGTAATTGCTTTTTTTTTTGTTTTTTTTTTCCTTTGCTTCATCCACACACTTCATTCTTTTCTCTACACCTCCTCACTCAACAACAGCACCTCTCTCTCTCTCTCTCTCTCTCAGACACACACACACACACACACACACACACACACACACACACACACACACACACACACACACTCCTCTGCGTTCTCTTATTATCCTGAACACTTTTTCTTCTTTAAAAATGGAGAACAAGACTACAGAGCCATTGTCAGTCCATCTGCTCCCCCCCCTCTCTCTCTCTCTCTCTCTCTCTCTCTCTCTCTCTCCATCGACAGTTTACTTGGTCATCTTTTCACGAGAGAGAGAGAGAGAGAGAGAGAGAGAGAGAGAGAGAAACAAATATACACTGAGAAAACAAGGTATGTCGGTAGGCAGGTAGGTAGGTAAATAAATACAGATAGACAGATAGATATGAGTAGGTAGGTAGGTATGTGGGTAGATAAATATAGATAGATACAGAGAGATATGAGTAGGTAGGTAGGTATGTGGGTAGATAAATATAGATAGATACAGAGAGATATGAGTAGGTAGGTAGGTAGGTAGGTATGTAGGTAGATAAATATAGATAGATACAGATAGATATGAGTCGGTAGGTAGGTAGGTAGGTAGGATGGAAGGGAGAACAGGTAGGTGGCAGGCAGGTTGTTTTGCTGTCAATAATTTAGTTACGTAGGACTGAAGTAAGAAGGGAAGGTAAAAACGAAAGTAGGAAGGATGGAGGAAGAAGGAATGAAAAGGAAGGAAGGAAGGAAGGAAGGAACAAACGAAAGAGAAAAGAAAGAAAGGAAGAAAGAAAGGAAGGTAGAAACGAAAGCAGGAAGGAGGGAAGGAAGAAAAGAAAGCAGGAAGGAAGGAATTATGGGAAGAATGGGTGACTGAAAAAATGTAGATGGGAAGGAGAGAATGAAGAATTTAAACACCGATACACATCAAAAACAAAACAAGAATTACAAAACCTATAAATAATAAATAAAACTAAGAGAAAAATAAAAAAAAGGAAAAAAGCAGCAGAAAGGAATGAAGTCACAGTGCAAGAGGTATGTATAAATGAAAGACAAAAGCATTAAAAACAAAGTAGGACAGGATGAGAGGAAAAGGAAGGAAAATATTGACAAAATGAAGGAATGGAAGGTGTGATACGGGAAGATAAAATAACAGTTGATAAGAAGGAAATACAAATAAAATGAGGAAAATAAAAATAAAAACTAAGGTAGGGAAGAAAAGATAGAAGAGAGGAAGAGAAGAGAGGAAGAGAATATACAAGAAGATAAGGGAAGAGATGAAATGACAGACGAAGGAAAAAAAAAATGAGTCACGGGGTAGAAGTGAAGAAATGAGACAGACGGGAGAGGGATGTGAGGGGAAGAGGGGAGGAGAGTGAGAAGGGGAAGGAGGGTGACTAGGGGAGGGGGAAGTGGGAAAGAGAGAGGGAAAAAGGAGGAGAGGGGGAAACAGAAGAGGAGACAGAGCAAGAAGAATGACGAAGGGGAAAGGAATAATTAAATCAGAAAGAGGAATGTGGAAAAGAGAGTGGAAGAAAAAGGAGAGAGGCGAGAGAGGGAGGAAAGAGCTGAGGAGAGAAGAGAAGTGAGGGACAGAAGGAGGAAGAGGAGGGAGAGAGGAAACTAAGAAGAGATACAATAATAATGGAAAGAAAAAAATATTGTGGATGGCAGACAAAGGATGGGATGCAGAATTGGGTGAAGTGAGAGAGAGAGAGAGAGAGAGAGAGAGAGAGAGAGAGAGAGAAGAAATGAGGGAATGGTGAATGTAGAGAGGGGAGGAAAGGGAGGGGGAGGAAAGGTGGGGGGGAGGAGGGAGGGCCTATCGGAGGAGATCAATACGAGGGGAGACTTGTGCCTCTCTCTCTCTCTCTCTCTCTCTCTCTCTCTCTCTCTCACTTACCGTCCCCGCTCTCTCCTCATTACTTACTAACATTTCTCTCTCTCTCTCTCTCTCTCTCTCTCTCTCTCTCTCTCTCTCTCTCTCACTTTAATCACTTTCTCTTACTTGATTAACTTGCTCACAACTTCAAGGTCACTTCACCGCACGAACCATAACTACCAACATTACCACCAT
>NC_137042.1:26814278-26829278 GCF_032717465.1 Coenobita brevimanus
CTTTGCCTGATTGGGTTCTCATATAATAATCAGAATACCAATCACATAACAGATAACGAGCCTATTACATTCTGCGCCTGTGCCATTTCCACCTGACCCACCTAAATGCTAATTAATAAGGAAGCGTTTGTTAGGTTGTGTTATTAGGTGTTTGTGGAGGTGTTAGAAGCAGAAGGGGTTTTAGAATAAGTAAGAGTTAAGAGGGGAAGGCTCCTTTCTTCCTTCCTGTTCTCATCTCTTTCTTCTTTTCTCATCCTCTCTCTCTCTCTCTCTCTCTCTCTCTCTCTCTCTCTCTCTCTCAAACAGGTAGGAGGATGCCCAGTCACGGATGCTGGATATACCGCCTCATCCCTTCACCGCATTCAATATACAGGGGAGAGAGAGAGAGAGAGAGAGAGAGAGAGAGAGAGAGAATAGGAGATGAAGGGATTAGCTAGAAAATGAAGGAGGATTAAAGAATACGAACAGAAGGAGGGAAGGAGGGAGGGAGGGGGATACGAAGGGAAGGAGAGAGGGATGGAAGGAACAGATGGACAATAAGGGAGGATGAAGGAATATGATGGAGTGAGAGGGGGGAGGGAGGGAGGAGGGAGAGAGTGAGAGAGTGTTGACCCTGAGAGCAATTACTGGCGATCATCCCAACCACACACACACACACACACACACACACACACACGGTTCCATGCATACAAACATACATACTTAACGAAATAAATGCAGATACATGCTTACTGTACCCATACATACATACATATATACATACAAGTCACATACACAAAATACATACATACTTATACATACACGGTCACATGGACACAACCACCCATACACACACACATACGCACACATGTGTATCAAAGGCACAAACACATACATACATACTCACCACACATAGGCCTATCACAACCTCTGCCGGAAATAAAGGTAATGGGAAGGGTAGGGAAGGCAAGGGAGGGGAAGAAAGGGAGGTGGTTTATTACTAAGAATTAGGGTATATCAGGGTAAGTCTAAACAGAAGGACGGGATGAGGCGAAGCAAGATAAATTCAATGAGACTACAGTAGGGTAGGGTAGGGTAGGGCAGTGCAGGGCAGGATAAGTTAGGGCAGGGCAGGGCAGGGATGGGAAGGACAAGGCAAGGCAGAGCAGGACAGGATAGGTTAGGGCAGGGCAAGGATGGGAAGAGAAAGGAAGGGCATAGCAAGGTAGGGCAGGGTAAGGAAGGGCAGGGTAGGGCAGAGCAGGCCAACACCAGGCCCTTCACAATCACCAGCATCCGTTTTCATTAACACACCTCCGGACTGGCGTGGGGGGAGGGGGGGAAGGGTAGAGAGGCAGGGGAAGGGGAAGGGAGGCGGGAAGGAAGGGGAGGGGCGGCTGTATGTTAGAGGGATATGATGGAGGAGAGTGAGAACTGCTGTTTTTGGAAGGGAGGAGAAAAGCGGATTGATATGAATGAGGGGAAAGGAGTGGAGGGAGAGGAAAGGAAAGGGAGAATGTGGGAAGAAAGGAATAAGGAATGAAAGGCAAAAAGAGTGAGGGAAGGGAGGAGAGAGGGAAAAAGGTACAAGGAGGCGAAGGAATGGAGGAGAGAGGAGTGGATGGGACAGGGGGAGAGGGAAGGAAAGGGAATGGAAAATGAATGGATGAGAGCGGAGAAAAATTTCTTCACACGGAATTAGCTGTTAGCTTTCAGATTCTCCCACAATTTCTGTTCTGTTACGGGCACTTAGTCAAGACCAAACACACACACACACACACACACACACACACACACACACACACACACACACACAAAATCTCTCCAATTATATGATTTCTGAAGGACTGGGCGTATAATTCAACTGTTCATTACTTCTCCACACATGAGCTCCCAAACAAAAACAAACACACAAACACACAACCATACAGACACCCCACAAAAACCCTCTAAATATGACTCTGAGGGACGGACAAAAGTTAATTCAATTGTTTACTATTTTTCGCACCTGAGACACCCAAAACAAACACACAAACACACATACAATCACATAAATCCACCCCACACAAACACTACATGCGAGGGACTGACAGAGGTTAATTCAATTGTTTATTATTTTCCTTTCCTAGGTTTCCACACACACATCATTAGGGGATAAAAATAGAACAGGTGTGCATGTGACTCACTGACTTGGTGATTGATGAGAAGGACAGAAAAGGCGAGAAAGAGAGAGAGAATGTATGTATGTCTGAGTATGTGTCTGTAATTGTGTATTTATGTATCCATGTGTGTGTGTGTGTGTGAGTGTGTGTGTGTGTAATTCACCGGGTCGGTCAGGATCACTTGATGGTCGTGATAGTCAGCTTTTACCCTCCCGGAAGGGAACTGAGAGCTCATATAGTCCGATCTAAGGGCAAGGCTGTGACCTTCACACACGCACACACCCGTTCCCTTGCTCAAGGGGGACAGTAACCACCCACTTCGTCAGTGAAACTTTTCGCAACCTGAGCGAGGCGCGAACTCCCGTCCACCAGTTGGCAAGCGAGAACGTTACCACTGCACCAGCAAGCGGTGTGTGTGTGTGTGTGTGTGTGTGTGTGTGTGTGTGTGTGTGTGTGTGTGTGTGTGTGTGTGTGTAAAGAATGATGACAAGAAATAAGCTGTATAATACACCCAAACAGCATGTAAAAATATAATGAAAAAAAGGATAAAAGTGTAATTCCTAGAAACACGTTGTCACACACACACACACACACACACACACACACACACACACACACACACTCTCTCTCTCTCTCTCTCTCCCCCCCCCCCGCGAAACAATATACAGCTACGGTCTCCGGGAACTCCGCAGCGTGCAAGTTAGTGAAGGCATTACGGGAAGCGAAGTCAAGCCTGGCCTCTCTGACATACGGCTGGCAGGCATGGCACCCTCTGTTTACATCCTGCCCAAACTTTTGCACTTCTACCGACTACTACGACGAATACCAAGCAACTTTATTTTTTCTTTTACTCTTTTTTTATTTACTGTTATGCAAGACTGCAGAAAGGAAAGGGGTGAAGAATATGAATGATAAGAGAGAAAATGGTATACGTTTGGCAGGCAAGGCACCACCCTCGTTTACATGCTGCCCAAACTTTCGCAGCGAGTGGGACATGAATTACGGGCTAATTATGACCAACTGTAAACAATTTTAAAACATATTTGTGTGTGTGGTTGATACGGTTACTTTTCCTAAGCAAAGAGAAAGAACCAAAGGCTAAAAACCTTTCATTTCTCCAGGAATAACTTGTTTAACGACAGCAAAGTTCAAGATCACACTCCGAGAGGAATTCACACACCTGTCCAAACTTCCGTACCGATAACCCTAGCGGCTTGGGCAAGTAGTGACGGTTTTCACGATGATTTCTATGCGCATGTCTTTTGTCTTTCTCTATGTGCGAGATGGAAAGACATCAAATGTCATATCGCGACTTAGAAAATGGGGTCGTGTGGCTGGCAGGAACATCAAAGTGTGTTTACATGCTCAAACTTTCGCAGCTCTGGACGCAAGGACGTGAACTGACAGCAGTTATGATGCATTCTACTCAACGTGTGTGTGTGTGTGTGTGTGTGTGTGTGTGTGTGTGTGTGTGTAATGTGGAAGAGTAGGATGATGACTGATGAGTACTGTACCACACCTCTGTCCAAGTTTTTGTACGTTTTACAACCACAGAAAGAAATGAAGGTAATTAGAACGATTACTAGCTACGTACTAAGTTATTCCTCGAGCCAAACTCTAGTTCTATTGCTTGTTAGGGTGTGGGTATATCCGGGTAGGAGATACAATATACATAAATAATGAACCAAAAAATTAGAAACTAGAAAAATAAAGGCAAAAACACACAGAAAAGTAGCTAGGGCCTTAGATTCAAATTTCAACCACACTCGAAATCCGCTTGTCCAAAGATCCAAGTCCATGCGGGAAAGGGATATGAGAGACAAAATATCAATCGGCTACAAGAGGGAGAAATATAGAAGGAAAAAGAAGCAATGCAGTACGGCAGGGGAGCCACATATTTAAATTTCCTCTACTTCAAGTCTAGGCGGGAAAACGAAAACAGTCATTATTAAACAAAACGGGCCACACCACAGCCTACCCCTCCGTATTTCGGGTCTCCATGAAAGACACATCCGCTGGCCGTGGTACTGCATAATATCCACGTCCCTGCACACCCATTGGCTCCCTCGCCCGCCTATACGTTGCTCTGCTCGCCTCTCATTGGTCAAGCCGCCCTCTGCCCCTCCCTCATTGGCGGGTTTGGAAGGAGAGGAGTTTATTTTCGTTTTTCCGTGATTAGGCTGGTTTCTCTCATGGGTTGGGCTCCATCTGCCTGGCCTGATTTTCTCACTAGCTTCTCTGATTCTCTCTCTCTCTCTCTCTTTGCATTCATACTTAATCACTCAGGCTATTTATCTATCAACCTATCTGTCTGTCTACCTACAACTGCCTTTCTATCTATCTACCTATCTCTCAATGTTTATCAATTACCTAAACACTTCAACATATGCACTAAACCACTGAGCAATCAATCAATCTATTAATCTATTTCTTTATCTATCACTCTATTTACCAGTTCTGGGGCATCCTAACCTAAAAATCAATGGTCTAAATTTCCTAGCTAAGTGGAGGCACCCAACGACCTCGCCACTGCGACGCTTATTGGCTTAATGTGGGAGGTTCGATAGTAATGTGGTTAGCAGGAGAGAGAGAGAGAGAGAGAGAGAGAGAGAGAGAGAGAGAGAGAGCGTTTCATAACCACTATTTTAAATCTCTGGATGTTACGTAAATGCATTTTTAAACACAGCCCAGTTTAATAGCGTTATAAAAATCTAGGACGAGAGAGAGAGAGAGAGAGAGAGGAGTCTACGGGTCTCTCCCTCCTAATTTCACTTACACACACACACACACACACACACACACACACACACACCACTCTCTCTCTCTCTCTCTCTCTCTCTCTCTCTCTCTCTCTCTCTCTCTCTCATTTACATATAATAATTGATACTCCTTTCCCTTCACTTTAAAAACTTTCCTCCCTGATCCAATCTCAGAACCCTCCCCCCCTCTCTCTCTCACACACACACACACACACACACACACACACACACACACACACACACACACAAGGAATCCCCCCTAAACAACAATTCTGCTTAATCCGGGTCCCGATCTTGCGTTCCCACGATCAGCGTACTCACCCGACCTCACCACGACTCAACCCTGCCACCATCTCATCACTTACCTGAAAAAAATATATAAAAATTACATTAAGAGGGAAACAGAGAAACATTTGCCACATCACCAAAAAATAATAAAAATAATAATAATAATCACCTTAGCCACCTAAAAAAGAAGAAAACAATCATCAGACTCAGGAAAGGGTACCTATTTCTATTTTACAGACCACTGATAATATTTTTCTACCCTCTCCCTGCTTTCTGCATACTTTCCCTCTTCGTCCTCCTCCACTCTCTGTTTCCACCTCCTCCACCACCCCCTCCTCCTCCTCATCATCATCATCATCAACACCCAACCTTCACTTATCACTTTAAAGTCCCCCAATTTCTGAATAAAAAATAAAAATAAATATAAATTGAATACGTCACACCAGCCATAAGAGAAATATACCCCAAAAAAGCCTCGCACTGAAGGGGTTAGACTATACTTCTAGAACATTAAAGGAAAATAAAAAAAATCTAGTGGCGAAGTTAGAAATGTACTGAGTGTATAGATAAAATTAATTCTTATTTCCTCTAGTTATATTAAAATTCCGAATAACCTCTCGCAATGAAGAGGTTGCATCGTATTTCTAGAACATTAATCCTTTCCCTACATGGACCTATTTATCTATTTTATTTGTTTATCTATCTATTTTAACTGGAGGGGTGAGATATGGCCTTCATTTCCCCACTAGGCGATCTACTTTTTTTTTCTTTTACAGAAGATAAACAGGAAAGAAAAACAAATTAAATACACAAATCTCTACACTAGATTTCAGGTGTCCGTAGCTAGCAAGAATAAATATTAAAATACATCTAAAAATACGTAGATCGGTTTTAAGAACACTCCATATCTCCTAAGTACATTCACCTTAAACTGGCTGAGATTTTTCGTCCTTTCCCGAAGCTCAGTGGCGGAAAAAGACAGTACTAAGGCTCAACATCCTTTCTAGGCCACTTCTTCATGACTAGCACCATATTCTAGTGTACATCTCTAGCTTAGTATTCTAGATGGAGAGACAGGAATTTTACGTCTAAAGTGAAAAGATTAAAAGACATTGAAGACCTAAAAAAAAAAAATCTTGTGAATAAATTATAAGAGAGTAAAGAGAGCGTAGATCACGGTAATTAAAGCGAGAGAGGCAATTAGCATTTATCAGCGGGAGCACACAAGACGAGAGAGAGAGAGAGAGAGAGAGAGAGAGAGAGAGAGAGAGAGAGAGAGAGGACAGTAAAAATGTTCTCCAAAGATGAAAAAAGACATAAGGATAAAGGATGAAAAAAGGAAAGGAAACGATTAAAAGAATTAGGAAAACCATGAAGAAGTTAATAAGAAAAAGGAAAAGAGCGAAAGCAAAAAACGAAAAGACATAAGGCGAATGAAAAACGGGAAAACGAAGGAAATTGAAAAAAAAAAAAAAAAATAGAGGGAGGAAAGGAGTGGCGGAAGAAAAAGAAAAAAAATAAAGGAAGAAATTTGAAAGGCGGAAGTAAACATGATAAAAGAAAAGATGCAGAAAGAATGAACAAAAAAGAAATGAAAAGAAAAAAAAAAAAAGCTTGAGAGAAAACGGGGGATGAACAAGTCGAGGTTAAGGGGTGACGAAGGTAATGTGACAAGGTGGTGGCGTGTCCCTCCCTCCTGTCGCATCTGCATAATGGTTTCCTCCACCCCTTCCTTCCCTCCCCCCTTCCTCTCTCCCCCCTCTCTTCCTCCTTCTATCCTCCCTCGTCCTTTTTTCCCTCTTACCTTCTTTTGATCCCCTCCTTCCCCCCTTTCCTTCCTCTTTCCTCTTCCCTTCCTCCATCTACTATCTCTTCCTTCCTTCCTTTCTTCCCTTCCTTCCCTCCCTCTACTCTCTCCTTCTTTTCTTACTTCCCTCCCGTCCTCCATCTCTTCTTCTCTTATTCTCTCTTTTCCGCCCTCTCTTCCTCTCTCCCTCCTCTCTTCCTTCATACCCTCCCTCCCTTGCATACTTCTTTCCCCCTTCCCTCCCTCCCTCATTTCCCCTCTCCTCCTACCTTCCCTCACTCCCTCCATACCTCCCACCTTCTCTTCCTCCTTCCGCCTTTGCACTGGCCGCCTTACGAGATTACATTTTAAATCCCAGTAATTATAATTAATTCACCTCTTTACACTATTACGTTAAAAATTCCAAAACAGTATTTCTACCTACATAAACATTAAAATACAAAATTACATAACTCTCTCTCTCTCTCTCTCTCTCTCGTTTTACTTGGCCAGCACGAGAAGGGGTTAATTAAGGCTGTCACTCTCCCGCCGTGGAAAATGTCTTGTCCTGCAATGAACCTAATTCTGACTGATAAAACAAACTAAGAACACATCACCCAGGTCTATAATGAGGGGGAGTGTTCAGCTTAGCAAGACCTCTCGTACCAGATGACCCTCTCCCTCCCATCACACTGACCCCTCCCCCTCTCCCTCCCCTGCCAGTGACCCCCAGTCCCTCTCTCTCCCCTGCCACTGACCCCCTCTCCCCCTTCATTACTGATCCCCTCTCTAACTCCCTCCCCTGTCATTGACCCCGCTCCCTCCCTCCCTCCCCTGGCAGTGACCCCTTTCCTCCCTCCCCTGCTGTTGATCCCCTTCCCCCCCTCTCCTGGTAGTGATCCCCTCCTTCCCCTGTCACTGGACCCCTCCCTCCCTCCCTCCTTCCCCTACCACTGACCCCCTCCCATGCCAGCTCCTGCCTGCACGTGCTGACACTAACTTCTGGCGAGGACCATTGGTGCTCTACGTGCTCACATTACCCTCCCTCCTACCCTTCCCTTTCCCCTCTGATCCCTCCCCTCCCTACTCCACCTATCCCTTTCTTCCCTACTTCTTCTACCCTGTCCCCTAACTTCCCCCCCCTCCCTACTCATCCCTCTCCTCCACTCCCCTCTTTCCTCTCTTCCTATACCTCTCTTCCCCCCTCCTACCCTTCCCTTCCCCCTCTGATCCTCCCCTCCCTACTCCACCTATCCCTTCCTTCCCTACTCCTTTTACCCTATCCCCTACCTTCCCCCCCTCCCTACTCATCCCTCTCCTCCACTCCCCTCTTCCCTCTCTTCCTATACCTCTCTTCTCCCCTCCATTTCTTATTTTCCTAAACATCCTCTCCTCTTCCTTTCTCTTCCTTCAGAAGTTTTCTATCATCTTCTCGCCATCCCTCCTCTTTTTCTCCCTACATACTCTTCTTTTTCCCCCTTCCCTTCCCTTCTCCCTTCTCTCTCTTTCTTCTCCTTACCTCCCCTCCCTCTCCCCTCCCTTCCCCTCCCCCTGGTCCCCAATATCCTCCTAATTTCCCTTTAAATTAACCCTTCACCGCCTTCAATAACCCCTCTCTCTCTCTCTCTCTCTCTCTCTCTCTCTCTCTCTCTCTCTCTCTCTCATACTTTCACTGTGAAGAAAAATAGTGAGAGTATCGCGTGCGTAATTTTTTTTTTTTTTTTGCTTCTCAGACGCAAGGCAATAAACATCCAATCAAGGAGATACCTAGCTTACACACACACACACACACACACACACACACACACACACACACACACACACACACACATGAAAAACGCAATAATCTCACAACACATAACACATATAAAGACGATGATACACAATAAAAAATAACAAGCTTACAACTTAGACACACACACACACACACACACACACACACACACACACACACACATACACACACACACACACACACACACACACACACACACACACACACACACACACACACACACTTATTATATTCTCACTGCGCAAGTATTTAAGACAACCTACAAAATACCTGTACATTTTCCACCTAATGAAGGAGACGACAGGGGAAAGGGGGAAGACAAGGTGGCTGGCAGGGGAGGCAGAGGAATGGAGAGGGACAGTGAGGCAGAATGGAAGGGGAGAGGCAGGGTGAGGCTGGGGAGGCAGGGGAAAAATAGGGATAAGGCAGAGCACAAGAGGTGAGACAGTAAGGCAGGGGACGGAAGGAAAGATAAAGCAGGGTATTGCAGGGGAAGAGAGAATTAAAGCTTAGGCAGAGTAAAAGGGATAAGGCAGGGGGAAGGAAGAGGGATGGGAGAGGCAGGGGTGAGGCAGAGATGGCGAGAGGAGGCAGGTTGACAGAGGTGAGGCAGGAGACAGGGATAGATGGGGTGGAAAGGGAAAAAGCAGGGAGGTAGGAAAAGAAAGAGTGAAAGGGAGACACGAAGGGAGAATGGGTAAGACAGAGACACGCAGAAACAGAAAAACAGGTAACAGAGAAACAGGCATAGGCAAGATAAGACAAGAAAGGTAGGAAGAGAAGCAGGGCGAGACAGAGAGACATGCAGTGAGGCAGAGACATATAGACAGGTGACAGAGGAGCAGATTGACGAACTGACAAGGCCTGATAAAAGACAATGCACGGAGGAGGAGGAGGAGGAGGAGGAGGAGGAGGAGGAGGAGGAGGAGGAGGAGGAGGAGGAGGAGGAGGAAAGAAAGGTGAATGGGAGCGACGGAGGGTTGAGGAGAAAGGGGAGGGGGAAAGGGAGAGAAAGCGGGAGGAAAAGAGAAAGGGGAGAGGAGAAGCAGAGAATAAGATTGATGACCTCAGGGGAAAGGGGAGGAGGAAGGAAAGGTTGGAGGGGAAGGAAGGGGAGGTGGAGAGAGGGAGGGAATGGAGAGAAAGAAAGGGGAGGTAGGGAGAAAGAAGGAGAGGAAGGAGAAAAGGGTTGGTGGAGAAAATAGAAGTGGAGATGGATGCAAAAAGATGAGAAAAGAGGAAAATGGAAGCAAGAAATGGAGATGGAAGAGATAGAAGAATGAAAATGTAGACGAATGCAAAGAGGGAGGGAGAAGAAGAGAAGAATGAGATAGAGGAGATGGAGGGAAAAAGGAGAGAGACAAAGAAGTGAGAAAGAGGAAGAAAAGTGAAGAAAAAATAAGAACAAAGAAGAAAACACAAAAAAAGAGAATGAAGGACTGGAGGAGGGAAAGGATAAGATACAGTGAGAGAAAGAGAGTGAAGGAAGGAAGAAGGAAAGGAGAAAGATGGAAGAAGAAAGAGGACTGAAGGAAAGGCAAGAAGGATGGATGAAGGGTAGGAAAAAGAAGGAAGGAGGCAGGGAGGGAAAGAGAAGGATGGATGGAGGGAGGGAGGGAAAGAGAAGGATGGAGGGAAGGAGGAAGAGGTAAGGGACAAGTGAGGGATGAGTGTTATTACAGTTAAGTGCCCGAGGTCTACATGTCGGGAGGTGTGTGTGTGTGTGTGTGTGTGTGTGTGTGTGTGTGTGTGTGTGTGTGTGTGTGTGTGTGTGTGTGTGTGTGTGTGTGTGTGTGTGTACACCTTTCCGCCCACACATAGACCAGACCCTCTTCATCCAAGGGGAACGTGTGTAGTGTTTTGAGAGAGAGAGAGAGAGAGAGAGAGAGCAACAACGACAGGCAGAACATTAAAGACAGCATTACAGAAACAGACGAGAAAATATAAAAAGCAAAAAATATTACGAAGCAAAAGAAACCAAGCAAGCAGCCCTGAGCAACTGAACCATTTTGGAAACGAACGAGGCGATATGAGAACTGAAAATGCGTGGAAATGTGGACGTTCGAGGAGGGAAAATGAGTCGGGCTGAAAAGAGATGTAGAATATGTGACGGGGCTTATGGGGTGGGAAGTGAGATGTGGTGGAGGTGACAGTAAAGAGGTGCTTGGGGATCAGAGGAGGTGAGAGGGAAAAGAGTGAGGTGAAATGAGGTAAGATGAGGTATGGAAATGAGAGGTGTTATGAGTGGAAATGTCAGTGATGAGAAATTTGGGATGAAGAGAGGTGAGAAAAGAAACACAGGTAAGGATAGGGAAAAAGTCAAGTGAAATGAGGTGAGATGAGGCGTGGCGAGGTGACAGGTAAGAGAAATTTGAACGTGAGAATATAATTATATATAAAGAAAAGATAACAGCAGCAGACCGTATTTCCACAGTTAGGCAGCTTCCAAGAGTGATTAAACTACTAGAAAAAGACAAGACCAAAGAAAATGGCTCAGAGGAGGTGAGATGAACTAGAATGACGAGAGATGAGGTGAAGTGACGTGAGGTGAGGTGGAGAGGTTTGAGGGCAAGGTGCGGTGAGGCAGGGAGGTGTGACGGAGGTGAAAGGTTACGAGAGGTGAGGTGGCGAGGTTTGAAGGCGAGGTGCGGTGAGGTAGGGAGGTGTGAGGGAGGTGAAAGGAGAACCTGACAAACACCTCTCTATATATACCCCTAGTGTTTACATCTTACGAGAGGAGGGCAAAGGAGTAGAGACGAGAGAGGAGAAAAAGGTAGGAGAAGAGAGGAAAGGGAAAAAATTATAGAGGATGGGAGGAGGGATTGAAATGGAAAAGAAAAGGAAGAGGAGGAGAGGCGAGAGGAGGAAAGGAGAAGAAAAACATAGGGTAGAGATGGGGAAAGAACACGGGAGGAAAGATGATATGGAAGACAAGAGGGAAAAAAAAGAGAGGAAGGAAAAAGTGGGAGATTAACAGGAAAACCAGAGAAGATATAAGAAAAAGGAAAAGAGTGAGGAGAATAGATGAGAGACAAGAAAAGGAGGAAAGAGAGGAAAATACATGAAACGAGCGAAGGCGAAGCAAAGAAATGAGACAAGAGGAGAAGAGGAGAGAAGAATGGACAGGAGAGTAGATAGAAGAACCAAAGGAGAAAAGAAGAGGAAAGGAAAAAAAAGGTAAGAGTCAGAAAGAGGACGATAAGGGAGGGGGGAGGAAGTGGAGAAGGAGGGGGGGGGAAGAAATGGAGGGGGGGAGAAAGTTGGAATGTGGAGTAAAAGCGAGGTGTGGAAGGTTATGCTTGAGAGAGAGAGAGAGAGAGAGACTCCTAAATCATCCTCCTTTCCCGTCTGTCTGCCTGTCTGTCATGTAGTCTAAACAGGACAGCAGGACGCTAACAAAAACACTAACAACAACAACAAGAGCACTGACACTAACAAGAGATGCAAACAATAATCGTGCAGGTGCCTGAGGGGACTTAACAATAGCAGTTGGCATCACTCAGGCACTCCTCCCCCAACCCCAACCCCCCACCTCACCCCAACCTCCTCCCTCAATTCCCCCACCTCACCCCAACCCCTTACTCCCCTCACCTAACCCCACTCCCCACCCCCCATCTCTACTCCCCCACCTAATCCCTCTCCCCACCCCAACCCCCTACTTCCCTCCCTTAACTGCTCTCCCCACTCCTACTCCCCACTCCACCTCACTCTCCCAACCCCCTACTCCCCAACTTCACCCTCATCCCTACCCAACTTCTACTCTGGCATCTCTCTGCTCTCTTCCTCTTCTCTTCTCTCTAATTTACATTCCTTTTCTCTCTCTCTCTCTCTCTCTCTCTCTCTCTCCACAGCAAGACGGGAAATGAGACGAAAAATGCGAGGACTGGGGGATTTGGAACGAAGAGACAGATTGGGACAATGGTGTGTGTGTGTGTGTGTGTGTGTGTGTGTGTGTGTGTGAGAGAGAGAGAGAGAGAGAGAGAGAGAGTATAAATTCACTAATGCCCAGACTAACACTACTGTCACGTTCACAGCTACCACCACCATCACATTCACTACCACAGTCACCACCACCACCACCACCACCACCACCACCACTACACTACCAATCCCTGCACCACCACTACATTACTACCAACAAAGGCACCATCACGATGACTGAGGTGTGATAATCTGCTTTTTACATATTTAACCCCTTCACTGCACCAGGTCTCGCTCAGCTGAATAAAATCGTCTGGCAGTGAATCTATCATCGTTATCACCTTAATTATCAATACAAACAATCGTCCCTAATACCATAACTCACAACTAACACTACTACCACAACCACAACTACCAACATCCTCAGGCACAGCTATTAACATCACCTACCACAACTACCACCATCCCCAGCCATAACTACCACAATCCTCTACCACGACTACCACCATCCTCTACCACGACTACCAGTATCACCTACCACAACCACCACCATCCCCTACCACGACTACCAACATTTCCCCCCACCACAACCACCATAACTCTCCAACACAACAGGTTAAAGAAGAGAAATTCATTCATAGGCCATAAACCAACCCTCCACCCCCTGCCCCCCTACCCCACCGGTCCCTCCTTCACCCCCAACCCACCCCCCACCCTTACTACCCCTTCTCCTCCCCCACCTTTACTGTTACTTCTCCCCCTCCCTCAAAATCCCACCCCTTCCCCAATCCTATATTCTATTCCCCTCTCCCTATTCTATTCCTCCCCCTCCATCTATTCCTTTAAACCCTGGATCTATCTTCTCCTTTCCCCACTCCCCCTCCCCCCGTCTCTAACATCCCCTCCCCTTCCCTCTTACCCTCTTTGCCTTCTCTCTCTCTCTCTCCCTCCCTCTCTCTCTCTCTCTCTCTCTCTCTCTCTCTCTCTCAGAAACCCCATCCTTATTATCTCCCCAACTTGTTATGCCCTTTCTGTCATACCTCATACTCTACCTGCTTTCCCTCGCTCACAGGTTCCCCTTCCCACCCTCACCCTTACCCCTCCATCCCTTCCCCCGTCCGAATCCCTACCTGCTTCCTCCGCCACTATCAAATCCCCCCTTCCCCCAGCCCCACCCTCACTCTCACTGCCACCTTCCCTGCATGCAACTAAATCTTTTTAATGGTTGCATATATCACTCTATCTCCCTGCCTCTCTCTTACCTTTCCTACCTCCTTCCTTCCCTTCCTCCCTCCCTCTCATTCTTACCTTTGCTATATCCTTCCCTCCCTCCCTCTCCCTTACCTTTCCTACCTTCCTAACTCCTTCCCTCCCTCCCTCTCTCTCTCTCTCTTACCATTCCTATATCCTTCTCTCCCTCCCTCTCTCCTACCTTTCCTGTATCCTTCTCTCCCTTCCTCTCCCTTACCCTTCCTACCTCCCTCACCCCCTCTCTCTCTTACCTTTCCTATATCCTTCCCTCCCTCCCTCTCTCCTACCTTTCCTATATCCTTCCCTCCCTTCCTCTCTCTTACCTTTCCTACCTCCCTCCCTCCGTCTCTCTCTTACCTTTCCCATATCCTTCCCTCCCTCCCTCTCTCTTACCTTTCCTCTCTTACATTCACACTTAGACTAACCCCCTCCCTGCCTCCCCTCTCTCCCTGTTTCACCTCCCCCCATTTTCAATCACGGAGAGTAACCTCACCTTACGTTTCCATCCCCTGAAAAAATAAACAAATAAAACACACACACACACACACACACACACACACACACACACACACACGCACGTAACACCTGTCCTGTTTACCTGGAATGCAAATCAGACCAACACAATTCCATCTCTTTCAAAACAAAGGAATTCGATACGACATATAAAATCTATCTTTCTATTTGCAAGTCAGGGTTCCAGTATACCTTTCCTGGGAACCACAAAAATGAAAAATAAGCATAAAAAAAAAAAAAAGGATCCTCTGCCCTCTTTAATTTTTCACCCTTCCCCTCCTATGTGTTTTATTGTCCAGCCTTCCACCCAATATTTTATTTTCAAACGATTTTTTCTTTTATTATCGTTTTCGTTCAGATTGCTTCGTTCTTTTATTTTTTATATTCGTTTTACTGATTGTTTTGTTTACCTTTTCATTTTCTTTTTCATGTACGTATTAATTTACTTCCATTTATTTTTCTCCTCTTTGTTTCTTGGTTATGTTTTTCAGATGATTGATTTATTTCCATTCCATTTATCTTTATTTACTTGTTTATTTATTCATT
>NC_137042.1:26831778-26836778 GCF_032717465.1 Coenobita brevimanus
TGTGTGTGTGTGTGTGTGTAAGGGGAAAGGAAAGAATTAATTATAGTGTGAGTGTGGGGAGACGGAGGGAGGGAGGGAGGGGTGTAAAGTGTGAGTAGGGGGGGAGTGGGTGGGGGTGGGGGGTTATATAAGGGAAATAGGTCCTAAATTTTTTAATACTATAAACCAGAGTGGCCTGCTGTGTCGGCTGTGTGGCTAGCCTGTGTGCGGGTATGTGTGGGGCCGCAAATTGAAATGCTTGGGGCAGCAACGTGTGTGTGTGTGTGTGTGTGTGTGTGTGTGTGTGTGTGTGTGTGTGTGTGTGTGTGTGTGTGTGTGTGTGTGTGTGTGTGTGTGTGTGTGTGTGTGTGTGTGTGTGTGTGTGTGTGTGTGTGTGTGTGGCATTACTGTAGACTACCGTATTATTATTATTATCACTATTATTACTATTATTATTATTATGATGATGATGATGATGATGATGATGATGATGATGACAGAGGTGTGATAGTTACTGAACATGATAAAATTAATGCTGATAACTATACTGAGGACACAATTAATCACTATCATCATCATCATCATCATCATCATTATCATCATCATCATCATCACGGCGCCTCTCGCAGTGGTGGGGGAGACTAAAGCAATGGACGCTATCATAAATTACTTTGCATAAATCACATTATTTTTCAGTTTATCCATTTACCCGTTGATTATTACCCGATACAATACTCTCTCTCTCTCTCTCTCTCTCATCTGCATAAATCTCATTATTCTTCATCGCTTCATCACACTTTCATTATCTCTCTATACACCACTTTATACACAATACACCCCACCTCTCTCTCTCTCTCTCTCTCTCCCTCTCTCTCTGGAATGAAAAGAAAACAGAAACGAAATAACACAATGGAAAGAACGGGAAAAAGAACACTGAGAGGAAAGAAAAGGAAGAGAAAGGAAGGCAAGAGAATGGAGGTAAGAGGAGGGAATGGAAGGAAGAGACGGGAAGGACAGGAAAGAGAAAGGGAAAGAGAAGAAAAAGGATGAAAATTAAGACAAAGAAAAAGACATAAAGCAAGTGAACCGGAAAAGAAGAAAACGAAAAACGAAGAAAAAAGAAAGGAGAAGACGACAATAAAAATAAAATAATAATAATAATAATAATAATAATAATAATAAAAACAGTAATGATAATAAAAATAAATAAGAGAAAATTCCTCCCTACAGCAACCTGCAGCCACCACCACACAAAAAACAAATGAACACCAACGACAACAAAAACATTTAACTATCAACAACAAAAAAAACTTCAGCATCGTCAACAACAATATACCATTTTCATTACCAGTGTGTGTGTGTGTGTGTGTGTGTGTGTGTGTGTGTGTGTGTGTGTGTGTGTGTGTGTGTGTGTGTGTGTGTGTGTGTGTGTGTGTGTGTGTGTGTGTGTGTGTGTGTGTGTGTGTGTGTGTGTGTACTTTATACCCCTCTCTTATATTACTGAAACACGATTATGATGATGATGATGATGATGACAGGAGGAAGAGAAGAGGAAGAAGGAAGTGGAGGATAATCTTACAGGTTCCTAAAAAACACGAGGAAGAGATAAAAGATTTTCCCATCTTATCTAAAGTTTATATTGGAGGGTGAGAAGATGAGGAAGAGAGAGAGAGAGAGAGAGAGGATGTACCGTCACGCCAGGCACGTCCAAATAAATCTTACTTAATCTTGACTCATTGATTACTATTCTTACGCAACACACACACACACACACACACACTCTCTCTCTCTCTCTCTCTCTCTCTCTCTCTCTCACATATCTCCACCCTCCCAATACCCAGCGGGCCATAACAGATAAACAGCTTAAATTAGGACCCACCAATACGTGCCTGGCAATTTTACGGCGCCTCATACATCGACGCCCGGTGGTCAAGTGGGCTGAGGCGCTGCTCGGGGTCAAGGCTAAGGGCTACGGGCGTCGGTTTGAGTCCATAAGAGGCGACTTTATTCTTTTTTTTATTTTATTTTATTAGTATTATTCTTTTGGTCACTAGGATCCCATACTTGATGAGAACAGTATTTTTAGGTGATGGGCTGCTGATGCTGTTTTATTCTCTCTCTCTCTCTCTCTCTCTCTCTCTCTCTCTCTCTCTCTCTCCTAACCTTAGTAAAGCTTTTCGATATGTGAAAAATAAAACAGAAAAAATATCAAAATCCTGAAGTAAATTACAAATGAGAGACTAAAGTAAAAAAAGAAAAATCGTTCTACTTCGAGCCTGTTTATGAGATCTTGGTCTATTTTTGTCGAGATGGTTCGTAATTAAAAAAGAAATTAAAAAGCAGGATTTCTCTGGTGATTCCTGGCGTGATGGTACGTTCTCTCTCTCTCTCTCTCTCTCTCTCTCTCTCTCTCTCACACACACACACACACACACACACACACACACACACACACACACACACACACACACACATCTATTATTCTTGTCACCCCCTTCTGTCTTCCTCCACTCAGTTTATCATCTGCCTCCCCTCCCCACCCCACCCCTCCTCTCCCCTCCCCTCCCCCTGTCAAGAGCCCTGTTTACCATGTCAGCACTATTTTAAGTCCACCTCATTTGTAACGAGTCACTTAAACACATTTCTTTTTATTTTTTATTTTTTTTACTTTTCCTATTTCAACCCGATTCTATTATATATTTTTCTTACTGTTTTTTCATTTTAAGGGTAGGGTATATTCTGTGATTCTCTCTCTCTCTCTCTCTCTCTCTCTCATAAGTTTCCTCCCCACCTCCATGCCCCTGACACTTCTCTCCCACCTTGACATCTCTCTCATCCCGCCCTCCCTCCCACCCTCTTTCGGATTCTTTCATTCTCTCCCTCTCTCTCTCTCTCTCTCTCTCTCTCTCTCTCTCTCTCTCTCTCTCTCTCTCCTAAGACTATCCTGGTCCATTCCTCCTCCTCCTCCTTCTCTGACACGTTCATTCCTCCTCTAAAGGTCTCAATTTCCCTCCCCTTTCTCTCTCTCTCCCCTCCCTAAACTAATTAATTCCTCACCTCCTCTCCCCTCCAGTCCCCTCCCCTCCCCTTCCCTCCCCCTCCCCTCCCCCTTCCTTCACATTTGCCTCCTCTCCCCCTCCACATTCTCATGTATTGATTCCCTCCCTCCCTCCTTCCCTCCAATTTCCCCCTTCCTTTCTCTCCCTCTCTTTCTTTCCTCCCTCCCTCCAGCTTTCTCCTTTCCCTCCTTCATCTTCTCCCCAGACCTTCCCCCCCTCTCTCTTCCTTCTGCACTTCCTCAACTTTTCTTTCCTTTTCCAGTACTTCCCTCCCTCCCCTTTCTCACTCCTTCATTCTTCTTTCTCATTTTCCCTCATCCTATCTCTTCCACTCCCCTTCTCCTCCAATTCCTCTACTTTTTCCCTCCTCTCCTAATTTTTCCTCTCTCCTTTCTCTCACCTTCCTGTCTTTCCTCTTTACCTCCTCCCTTCCCTTCCTACCCGCTTCTCCCCTCCCTGTCTACCTTTCCACTTTTCCTCCTCCCCTTCTCCTCTCCCATTCCCCTCCCCCAATGCCTCCCCCGTCTCGTCCTCCTTCCCTCTCCTCCCCACTTGATATAAAGTTTCCTCCTCTCCGCAGATTTTTCTCTTCCCCATCTTCCTCCCCACCACAACCCCCCCCCCTTCCTCCACCACACCGCCAAGCCCCCTCCTCTTTTTCGTACATTTTACTCCCCCTTTCAAACTTAAACAAATAACTCTCTCCAACCCAAATATTTTTTCCTCTATCCTCCCCTTCTTCCCCCAACTGCATCCCCCCTCCCCTATCACTCCCTGCTACAATTCCCCTTCCCCTCCTTCTCCCCCTCCTCTTATCTCCCCCCTTTCCCTCCCTCTCCTAATACCTTCCATCATCCCCCTTACATTTTCCTCCTATCTTACAGCTTCCCCTCCCCTCATTTCCCCCCTCTCTCCCCCTCCCTTACTCCCCACCACATCCCCTCCCTTACTCCCCACCACATCCCCTCCCTTCCATCCCCCCTTGCTATCAATCACCAACTCAAATATTTCATCTCCATCACTCTCCATCATTCACTTTTCTGCATCTGCTTCAAGACTGCAACATCCTCCAACCTTTCATCATTCACTATGCATTTTTCATCTTAGTTTCCTTACTGAATTATACACTTTCTTTGATTCATGATGCCTTTACTTTTATTCATTTCCATCATTCAGTTTCTTTATTTAGTTATGCATTTTCTTTTATCACTCCTTTAATATTTCTCCAATAATTTACTTTCATTATTCACATATATATTAACCATTTTTGCATTTTCTTCCTTCATCATTCATTTTTTTTTTTTTTTTTTTTACACTCCTTTACTTCTGTTCTTCGCCCGTGTATTCACTCTCCCCTTGTTTCTCACATTATGCCCGTCTATGCATCTTATCTTTCTCTTTACTCCACATTCTTCTTATACACATGAATCTCTCTCTCTCTCTCTCTCTCTCTCTCTCTCTCTCTCTCTCTCTCTCTCACCTGTCCATCTCCCTCTCTCTTATCTCTCACTCACGTCTCTCCTCCCCTTTCTGCACATCCATTCCCCCTTCTTCCTCCCTCACTCCTCACCAGTTTCCTCCTTCCCTCTCTCTTTCTAGAACCTCTACCTTCTCCTCCTCCTCCTCCTCCTCCTTCTTTCCTCCTTCCCACCTTCCCTCCCTATCCTTTCCCTTCTTTCCTTCCTCCCTCCCTCCTTCACGTCCCAAACTCCCCCATCGTCTTGGTGAAATAGTTCTTCCCTCTTCCTCACCCTTCTTTCTCTCCTCCCCTCTCCATTTTCTCTCACTCCTTCCCTTCACCCTCTATTCTCCCTCCTCAGCTTCTTCCCTAAAAGTCTCCTCCTATCTCCTCACCCCTCTCCCACTCCCCCTCTCCACTGATACCACTCTTTCCTTCCCGTAAATGTCTCTCTCACCTCCTCTTTATCTTCCCTCTCTTACTCCTATCTCCCTCCTCTTCTC
>NC_137042.1:26839278-26889278 GCF_032717465.1 Coenobita brevimanus
TTCCCTTATATTCACCCATTCCTTCCTCATCATCTATCTTTCATCTTTCCCTTCTCCTTCCCTCCTTTTCACTGTTAAATTCCCTCCATCATCATCATCATCATCATCACCCAGTCTACACTACGCGTTAAAAGGATCCAAAAACACGAAAATCCGTTAAAAAAAAAAAAAAAAAACGAAGAACAACAGGAAAAAACGAAAAAATCGGAAAACCATCGCCAGCATGCCCAGGTAAATGACCCACCACACCTCCATTCGCTCATCACTCAGGTGTGGCAAAATGAACAAGGCATAATAAACAGGTAATTGCCGTCATCACACCCGCGTTACAGGGCTCATCACACTTAATCACACAGCGTCAGTCATTGCTAATATCCTCTTCATCACCAACATCATTATCATCATCTCCACAAATGTCATTATCATCATCACACTTAATCACACTACGTCAGTCAATGCTAAGACCTTCTTCAACATCACTATCACCACCACTACCATCACAACCACAACCACAGTTATCCACTTCATCAGAATCACCACCACAATCGTCCACCTCTCATAACCACACTGCACCACCACCACCACCACTCATCATCACAGCTCACCACCATTCACCACTTCCACCACCACCACCATCAATCACCACCACAGCCACAACCACTCACTTCACCACCATCACCGCTGTCACATCTCTCACCACCAAACTGCATCACCACCACCACAATCATCATAATTACCACATCTTTCATCACCACACTGCTCCACCATCACCATAACTCACCTTCACAGCCAGTCACCACCTCACCATCATCGTCACCATCACAACATACCTGCAAAGATGAAAATTGGAATATTAGAACGGTAAGTATGGAACACAAACAATATAACATCATCATCATCATCATCATTATCCAAATCTTTCCTGAACATGAATATGATAAAGTAGGCATAAGAACTATTAATTTCCCCACTATCACCCCCACCTTCCCCACAACCCCCCACCAACTACCACCCTCACCTTCCCCACTACTATACTCCCTCTACCTTCCCCACTATTTCTCCCCCCACCTCCCCCACTACTATGCTCCCTCTACATCCCTCACTACTTCTCTCCCCCCCACCTCCCCCATTACTACTTTCCCCATCTCCCACACTGTTACCCTACCCTTTACTTCCCTCCCCCCGCCTTCCCCACTACTACCCCTCCCCCTTACCTCCCTCACTGCTACCCTTCTCCCACCTTCCCCACTATACCCTCCCCCAATCAGAATGTAGGGTGCACTGGGCCATAACGCAATTAAAGCAAAAGGCAATACAGCCGACAAATGGCCCCCTTGCACTCGGGTAATTATGTTATGGATCACCCTCATTATGTTATTATAATGGATACACACGACGGCCATGATGATGATGATGATGATGATGATGATGATGATGATGATGAGGAGGAGGGGGGATGACTCTTTCTTTCTTTCTTTCTTTTTTTTGCCTTGACCTACTCTCTCTCTCTCTCTCTCTCTCTCTCTCTCTCTCTCTCTCTCAATCTAGTGAATACTTTATGACTTAAATGGCTGCAATTTCCAAAAACTATTAAGGAATATTTTCACTCGGAAATGGATGACAACAATAATGGTAGACTTCGATAGACAGACAGATAGATAGACCGATAGACAGATAAACAGATAGACAGATAGACAGACAGACAGTTGGGTACATAAACAGATATAAAGATAGATATTAATTTATCTACCTCTCTACCTACCTACCCACTTATCACGCTACCTGTGTCTATCCAACTATCTACCTATTAATCTACCTATCCATATATATATCTATCAACATATTAGTCTATCTATCTATCCAATTATCTTCCTACCTATTATTCTGCTTATCTACCTGTCAATCCATCTATCTATCTATCTACTACTACCTAACAGCATTCCTACCTTACTGTACTTACCTATCAGTCTCTCTCTATCTATCCCCATCTATCTATCAGTCTATCAGTTTCCGTCTACTTTACATAACTTATTACCTACCAACCTACTTATCCAGCCATCCATCTATCTACTTGTCTATCTATCTATCCATCTACCTATCTATCAATCTATCTATCTATTTATTGCCTGACACAGCATCCTGAAAGACACGAAAAATAATGACAACCAACTAACCAACTCATGAACTATCCCAATTGCACCGCTTTCAAAAAAAAAATAATAATAATAATAATAATAATAAATAAAGGCAAAATCTCTACATACATCACATCAAACACACATTTCGATATTTCACACATATTCGACAACATTTTTCTTCCGTACTGAAACCCTGTTAATGTTCGCAAAAAAAAATTAAAAAAATAAAAACACAAACACATAAACAAATAAAACACGACATCAAAACGGCGAGATCTCAATTAACATTCGAGCAAAAAAATATAAAAAAAAAAACAAGAGTTAGTGTTTTTTCTCAATCGTTTTTTTTAATATATATATATATATATATATATATATATATATATATATATATATTTTAAGCGTTGCAGAGAGAGAGAATGACCCCAACTTTCCAAGGTATTAAAACATTTCAAGACGTGACTCTGTGTGTGTGTGTGTGTGTGTGTGTGTGTGTGTGTGTGTGTGTGTGTGTGTGTGTGTGTGTGTGTGTGTGTGTGTGTGTGTGTGTGTGTGTGTGTGTGTGAGAGAGAGAGAGAGAGAGAGAGAGAGAGAGAGAGAGAGAGACGATATGTATAACGAGCAAGAGAGTGTTTTAAGTGTAATATGTAAATTTAAATCGACAAGGAAGAGGTTTTACGAAGCTTCCTATTCCATACTGACAGTACACGCAGGCAGACAGAAACAGACACGCAGGCAGACACACAGGCAGACACACACACATGCAGGCAGGCAGACAGACGGACTTTCAAGAACAGGCAGACAGACAGGCAAACAGACGGACAGACAGAAAAAACAGGCAGGAAGGCAGACAGACAGGCAGGCAGACATACAAGAGGGCATACTGGGTGAAAGCAGACAGACACGCAATCAGACGAGACGACGCAGTTTCCTGCAGACAGTCACATGACAGCAATGGTGAACACACACACACACACACACACACACACACACACACACACACACACACACACACACACACAAAGAACAGACAATGGCTATGACAATAATATCAATAATAATAATAATAATAACAACAACAATAATAATAATAATAATAATAATAATAATAATAACTAATAATGATAAACAAATTAAACAAACTTGAGAGAGAGAGAGAGAGAGAGAGAGAGAGAGAGAGAGAGAGAGAGATAAGAGGCTGATAACGAGGGAGGGAGGAGAGTGCCGGAGGTGGCAGTGGAGGAGGCCGATAAGAGATAGTGAGGCAGGCGGAGAGGCAGGGTAGGCAGGGTCCGGAAAGGTAGGCAGGGTGAGTCAGCAGGGAGGCAATTGGAGGGATGAGTCACTGAGAAGGAGGGAAAAAAGGGAGGGAATAGGTGAGGGTGAGGCAGGGCTAGGGCGAGGCACGAAGGAGGATAGGCTGTGTGTGTGTGTGTGTGTGTGTGTGTGTGTGTGTGTGTGTGTGTGTGTGTGTGTGTGTGTGTGTGTGTGTGTGTGTGTGTGTGTGTGTGTGTGTGTGTGTGTGTGTGTGTGTGTGAGAGAGAGAGAGAGAGAGAGAGAAACTATTACTGCACTGCTGACGGGCTGGGGAGTAGGAATATTGAATATTTAAGTAAACGGTGAGAGAGAGAGAGAGAGAGAGAGAGAGAGAGAGAGAGAGAGAGAGAGAGAGAGAGAGAGAGAGAGAGTGGATGGATGAGAGGGAAGGAAGAAGGGTATACAGAGAGGGAAGTGAAAGAGAGGGGGAGGGTGAAGAAAGAGGAGGAAGAGGCAGGATGGGAGAGGAAGCGGGAGAGAAGAGAAGGGAGAGTGAAAGGTGGAGAGAAAAAACGAAGGAATGAAAGAAAGCGAAGTACAGAAGGAAGCAAAAGGGAAGAGAAAACATGGAGGGGGGGAGGAATCAGGGACGAAGAAGAGAAGAGAGAGACAGGGAGAGGGAAAGGAGAAGAGCCTGGGAGAAGGAAGGAAGGGAGAATGAGAAGAAGTGGAATGAAAGGAGGAAGACATGGAGAGACAGAGATACGGTACGCAGAGAGGAGAAGAGTTCTGAAGGGAGGAGGGAGGGAAGGTAGGAGGGAGAGTAGAGAAGGGAAGAAGGAGGGAAGGAAGAAGGAAAAACTCCTGACTGAAAACTTGGTAACAAGAGTGACATAATGAAGACTGGAATAACTGGGACACCGGCATAGAGAGAGAGAGAGAGAGAGAGAGAGAGAGAGAGAGAACACGTAGAAAAAGATAAGTCAACATGAATCAAGACAGCAAGGAAATGGAAATGAGGAGGGAACAGAATAGAGAAACAATGAGAGAAATTGGGAAGGGCAAGACAGAAAATAAACCAGACAGCAGACAGGAACGACAATAGAGAGAAGGGGCAATGGACAGGAAGGGCAGCAGACAGGAGGGGCAATTGACAGAAGGTGCAAGAGAAAAAGATGCATTAAAAAGGGGGAACACGAAGGAAAACAGAAAAATGGGAAGAGGGAGAAAGCAAACTGATGAAAGACAAGAGAGGGACATATAAAAGAAAGGAAAAAAATAGGGGGCAAGAAAGGCAATAGCAAGGGGCAAGACATACACACAGACGGGGCAAGAGATGAAGACATGGAGCACACTTAGGGCAAAAGAACAAAA
This sequence comes from Coenobita brevimanus, assembly GCF_032717465.1. Classification (NCBI taxonomy): domain Eukaryota; kingdom Metazoa; phylum Arthropoda; class Malacostraca; order Decapoda; family Coenobitidae; genus Coenobita; species Coenobita brevimanus. The sequence goes on from NC_137042.1 coordinate 26,844,048, forward strand.
AAAAAGCAACAGGAAGAAAGCTCACAAGTAAAAAGGGGCAGACTTGGAAAAAAAAACAAGGACAAGAGAGGACTAAAGGGCAACAGAAGGGTGGGCAATAGACAGGAGGGGCAATAGACAGAAGGGCAATAAACAGGAGAGGCAATAGACAGGAGGGGCAATAGTAATGAGGGGCAATATATTCGAAGGATAATAAAAAGAGGAACATACAGTAAGAGAAAAAAATGTCACAAAACCAAGAGGAAGAAAATATAAAGAGAAAGAGGGCCTGAGAAAATATCGGGGCAAGAGGAATATTAATGGGCAATAGAAAGGTGGGCAATAGATGAGGGGCAACAGGGAACCGCCCACACACCACGAACGGGATGGGGCAGCTTTAAACAACGGGAGGGGAGGGGGGGAAGAGAGGGGGAAGGGAGGGGAAAAGGTGAGGGAGGAGAGGACTATCACGTGGGCGAGGAGAGAGAGAGAGAGAGAGAGAGAGAGAGAGAGATACACTACACTCACTTCACGACATTTATTCGGTGACTGACCATAATAATAATAATAATAATAATAATAATAACAATACCCCATCGCCAGCTATGAACTATTTTGTAATATCTATACTCTGTTCACTATAACCTGGCTTTAATACTACCATCTCTCCATCCGGAATCCTAATCAATAATGAGAGACTAACACTAGAATACGGTGCTAGTCACGAAGAAGTGCAATGGAAAGTATTCATGGCTACAGTTCTGTCTTCCTCCGCCTATGTGAATTAAGCAGAAAGAGGACGAAAATCTCGGCCAAGTTAAGGTGAATGAACTCTAGGTTAACGCTCGAGTCCTTCTAGAAATTTCCACTAAAAAATTACAAAAAAAAAAAAAAGATGACAAATAAAGAAAGAATGAAAAGGGAAAAACTAGAATAAAAGGAAAAAAGAAATGCCATCACCCCCAGGTCACGAAAGGCCATAAGAATTGAAATCACTATTAAATGAGATTCACAATAAAATAAATTACGAAGGCTTTCCTCTCGATAATAAGATGTGTGTGTGTGTGTGTGTGTGTGTGTGTGTGTGTGTGTGTGTGTGTGTGTGTGTGTAATATTCTGCATTCTTCTTTCTTTTGTCTTCCCTGCAAAAGAGAAAAAAAAAATCTCAGTTACGACCAAGGAACTGATCTTAAAATTCTGCCTCTCGAACCTAGCATCTATTTCTGCAGGAAGCACAAGAGACATGGACACATTCTTAGCCAACCTCTCCTTCTTCCTCCAGCAAAATGAACCTCGAAAAACCTTAATCTTACACCTTAAAATATTCGCAGCCCAAGTTCACATATTTAAGTGTTTTCGTCACTTGGTTTTAAGAGGGGACAGAATGCACGCGTTGCTGTCATTGATATAGCTGTGAATTGATGATGATGTTCTGAAATACAAAATAGCATGTGGTTTGAGAGGTCAGTGCACCATTAGGACACATGACAGCGAAATAGACAGATAGATAGATAGATTGATTGATTAATAGATAGATACAGTCAGATACACAAAGAAACAGGTGAATAAATATGGATAGAAAGATCAAGATATAAAGATAAATACAGATACACAAATAACCCGACAAAGATACAGATAAATAAATAAATAAAAAGACGCATCACTATATACAGACAGACAGATAGGTAGACAGACAGACAGGTAGGCAGATACAGACATAAATATTAGAACTGCAATGCCCTGTCGTGATAATTACTAGACACCGAGGAAAATATTCGGCAATACTTTCCAGGCAGGGGAGTGGGAGGTCAGTGCACTACACTCAGTTTTTTTCTTTTTGTTATTGAAGCGAAGATGCACTTGACAGGTTGGTGATGGCTGGCTGAATGCAACATAAACGAATAACATTTACAAACCCAAATTTCCCCCTCAGATATAATGCTGTTAATTAATAATGCTAATGGGTAAAGAGAGTATGAGTAATGTTGCAGTCACCCAATCATCACCAAAAAATAATAATAATAATAATAATAGTAAAAACTGTCAAGTGCATCTTCGCCTCAATTAAAAAAAAAAAAAATAGTATAGGCAAAGCGTCAGAAAATCCGTACACGATATATAAGGAAAATAAAATTGGGAAATGAGATGATGCGAATGGGAACGAGGAAAAATACCTGCGATGGACGAAAGGTAAAAAAGATCAGAAGGAAAGGCGGAAAGGAAGGATGGACTGATGGAAGGAAGGAATAAATGAAAGGAAGATATCAATACGCGAAAATATCAAGGAAAGCAGAAAGGCAAAAAAGACAAGAAGGAAGGAAGGGAGAAAGAAAGGAGGGAAGGAATGAAGGAGGGAAGGAAAGAAGGAAGGAAAAAGGAAAAGAGGGAAGCGAGGGAAAGAAGGAAGGAAAGAGGGAAAGAGAGAAAGAAGGAAAGAGGGAAAGAGAGAAGGAAGGATGGAAGGAAGGAATAAAATAAAATACAGAGGAAGGAAGGAAAGAAGGAAGATGTGAAAGATAAGGAAGATGGTGAGATGAGAAGGCTGAGGAAGAGGGTGTAAACAGATTACATGCACGAGGGGAGTTCAAACGCGTCATAGGAGGAGGAGGAGGAGGAGGAGGAGGAGGAGGGCTAAAACAAGAATATGATCTGGAACAAAGGAACAGGACTGAAAATTGTGTGTGTGTGTGTGTGTGTGTGTGTGTGTGTGTGTGTGTGTGTGTGTGTGTGTGTGTGTGTGTGTGTGTGTGTGTGTGTGTGTTTGTGTGAGAGAGAGAGAGAGAGAGAGAGAGAGAGAATAGTGATTGAAGATACCGGTGATGTATTGGCATATTCGTGTGTGTGTGTGTGTGTGTGTGTGTGTGTGTGTGTGTGTGTGTGTGTGTGTGTGTGTGTGTGTGTGTGTGTGTGTGTGTGTGTGTGTGTGTGTGTGTGTGTGTGTGTGTGTGTACCTTTACGCCCACATACACCAGACCGTCTCCATCCTTAGGGAACATGAGAGAGAGAGAGAGAGAGAGAGTTCCACAATACACAACCAGCCAAAGGAACCGCCACAACAACACGATCGATAACCATCTTGTGTAAAAGGCTCCTCATTCTGCTTTCATTTCTTCCTTCATTTCCTTTATTCATTCCTCCATTTCCTTCCCTCTTTTACTCATTTCATTCCCTCCTTCTTCCTGCCATCCCCACTCATCTTCCTTTCTACTTTATCGTTCACTTCCTTCCACAACCTTTCTTGTTCTTTGACTTCTTCCTTCCTCCTCCCCTGTCCTTCATCACACTGTTCATATCTTCCTTCCTTCATTAATTCACCTCAATCCCTCCCTCTTTCAGCCTTCCCTAAAACTTCTTCTTCCTTCTTCACCTTATCGTTCATTCACTTCTACATTCTTTATTTCTCTTTGCTTCCTTCCTTCATTAATTTCCCTTTTCTTGCCTTCCTTCCACTCCCTTTATCTTCCTTCCCTTCTTCCTTACTTCCTTTGATGCTTCCTTCCTTCCTCCCTTTCGCCTCATATATATTTTTTCCTTTCATACTCTACCTTTCTCATTCCTTCGTTTTTCTCCTCCATCATTCTTTATTTTTCTGTTCCTCTGCTCTCCTGCTTTTCACTTCTCTTCCCTTCATCCTCCTTCTCTTCTCCCTTTCCCTTCCCTTCCTTTCTATTCCACCCACTTTTCTCCCCTTCCCTTCCTTCCCCTCCCCTCCTACACATTTTTTCTCATTTTTCAATCACTTCCTCCCCTCTGCTTTTCTTCTGTTCTCTTGATTCCCTTTCCTTTCCTTTCCTTTCCCTTCCATCCCTGCATTTCCTTTCTCGTGCCTCAAGCTCATCCTCTTTCATTTTCCATTTCTGTCATTTCTCTCGCATCCTTTTCCTCTTTATTTCGCCCCTCTCTCTCCTTACTTTTCTTCCCATTCCAATCATCTACTCCTCCTCTCCCTTTCCATTTCTCACCATTCCTCCTCCTCCTCCTCCTCCCTGTCCTAGTTCTCGTCCTCCTCCTCTTCTTCTAATACTATCGCCCCAATGCCCTTTCCTGCTTCCCCTTCAATTCTTATTTGACGGGTTGCATTCCTTTGCTGAATAAAATCGTCTGACGGTAGCAAGAACTATTGTGTTTTAGCGGTACTCTCTCTCTCTCTCTCTCTCTCTCTCTCTCACCCCACCAAGCATACAATCAACAAAAGCACGGACTTTAAACACACCCACGCACATTACCGTGCAAACACACACGCGCACAGCTAATAGAAGTTCACTTACACACACACACACACACACACACACACACACACACACACACACACACACACACACAACAAAACATAAACACACCAAAACACATACAGACAAGACACATGAACACACAAAAACACACACACATAAACACAAAAACACACGCAACACACATAAACACACACATAATCACACAAAAACACACTCAGACAAACTCGGATATCGGCAGATCTAAATTAAGCCACAAACTAACATTACTGCCAAAACAAGCTCTCTCTCTCTCTCTCTCTCTCTCTCTCTCTCTCTCTCTCTCTCTCGAGTGACTCACAGGAACACCCGTGACCATAGGCGATACCCCCCCCCCTCTCTTTCCCCAATCTCTCTCTTTCCCTACATGACTCAAGAAGGGAGGAGGAGGAGGAGGAGGAGGAGGAGGTGCAGAGGGGAAAGGCTGGGGGGAATGAGGGTGAGTTAGGGATGGGGAAGGAAGGAGGAAGATGATCTACTTAGGAAAGGGAAGGAAAGGAGGTGAGGGAAAGAAATGGAGGGGAAGGATATGGGGATGAAAGGGAGGAAGAAGAATGAGACGCTTGACGGAGAGTATATGGGATGGAAAGACAAGACGCAGAGACATAAATGGGGAAATGAGGAAGGGTGGAAGGGAAATGAAACTGATGTTGGGGAGGAAATGGGGAGATGATGGGAGTGAGGATTAGGGGAGAAGTAGGAAAAGGGAGGTGAAAATATTGAGAGAGAGAGAGAGAGAGAGAGAGAGAGAGAGAGAGATGGCACGCGCTATCCCTTCCCCCCCACATGTTTTTCTCACATACCTTCTTGACTCACTGGGAGGTCAGAGGGGGGGAGGAGGAGGAGGGAAAATGGGAGCGGGAGGGGAATGGAGAGGGGTAGAAATGAAGGATGTAATCTAGAGGAGGAGGAGGAGTAATGAAGATAAGCCTGGGGAAAGAAGCGTAAAGCCAACTGAAGCGAAGAAGAAAAGAAGAAAAAATAAAAGAAGAGGAAGAAGGAAGAACAGGAGAAAAAGCCGTAGAAAAAGATGAAAAAATGAATAAGTACAGGAAAATAATATACACATACATTCTCTATTTCAATCACCATTCAAGATGTTATTCACTTAGTTTCATTCACCGGTTATTAATTCATGGCTTCATTCAACATTAACCTGTCATTCATACGAACAGACCCTCATCATTCATTCCACCATCACCACCGTATTTCATTTACTTGTTATTCACCAAGTCTTTCACGTATCCATCACTCACACCCACCGAGAGAGAGAGAGAGAGAGAGAGAGAGAGAGAGAGAGAGAGAGAGAGAGAGAGAGAGAGAAATTTCGCAAGGTTCTAAGATTTCTCATCCGAAATTTAGCCGAAGTTTTTCTCTAAGACCAACTCAACCTCGGTGCACAGGAACGGACGGTGTGTGTGTGTGTGTGTGTGTGTGTGTGTGTGTGTGTGTGTGTGTGTGTGTGTGTGTGTGTTGAGGGTATTCTGGCACGCTTACACCCTCTCTATACTCGGTCATGTACACACACACACACACACACACACACGTACACAGAGGGTACACAGGAAAAACACACATGCATCCACAGATTGAACACAAACACATAAACAGGAAGTATAGCAGATAAATCACATTCCACACACACACACACACACACACACACACACACACACACACACACACAGATGCACCTACATAAACAGACACATCAGTCGTGAAAATACAGCACTGAAAACGAAGCTGACTAAATGGATGGGGATGAAATATAGATGGACAGAACTGAGGGGAAGGCTAAAATATTTGTGATTACTAAATGGATTTTTGATAGCATTAAATCTCTCTCCCTCTCTCTCTCTCTTTCTCTCTCTCTCTCTCTCTTTCTCTCTCTCTCTCTCTCTCGTACCCTATCACAGGTTTCCTTTAACTCGCCCAGTACCCTTCCACAAATTTCTCTCTGTCTGTCTGTCTGTCTGTCTGTCTGTCTCTCTCTCTCTCTCATCTAAGGACAGACAGAAATAATCTCTCAATTTCAAGGAAATAATGACAGGACAAGATCAGATCTCTCTCTCTCTCTCTCGTATGGTGGGGCAGGTGGGCAAGGTGTTTATTAGCCAGTATGAGGCAGTTGCCAAGAGGATGATGGGCTTCAGAATAGACATCATTTCCCTCCCACCTTTTCCTCCATCCCCCCCCACACTTTCCTCCATCCCTCCCACCTTTTCCTCCATCCCTCCCGCATTTCCCTTCATCCCTCCCATCTTTTCCCCCATTCCTTCCTCATTTTCTTCCATCCCTCCCGCTACTGTATTCAATCCCCTCTCTTCTCCCACATTTTTCCTCATCCCATTTTCTTTCCCCCTCCTACTTTCTCTCCCTTGTCCCCTCTCCCACCTTCTTACCTCCTTCCTCCTCCCCTCTCCTACTGTCAGCCTTTTCCCCTTTTCGTACCTGTCCCCCCTAACTTCTTCCCCTCCTTCTCTCAACTCTCCTCTTACACTCATCATTAACACTCCCCCTCCCCTTCAATGCCTCCTTCCCCTCGCCCCCACTCTGAGATGCCTGAACGCTATTTTCTCCATTGCATTCTCATCATGGGAGACTAAACAGTTTTGGACGAATATACATCCGTCTGGGCCGAAAGAAAACGGACCTGCGCCCGGCTGTGAAAGAAAATGGGAAGTTGAAGACGAAAGTTAGTTTAATATTTCATGTCTTCTGCTTCCCACTTTCCTCTGTTGGTTTATTTTCTTGAGGTGAAAGAGGCTTGGTATGTTTTTCTGTCCGTAATTGATTCTCTTCTGTGTATTGTGTCTGGGAGGAAAGTGTTGGACATGATCCATGCGTGAAGCATACTTTCTATTATCTATATATCTATGTATAGCCAGATGCCTTAATCCCGGAAGGGGAAGGGGTGGGCACAAACAAATCACCATCAGGCTGCCGCATCCTAACCTCACACACCTGTCACCCACATGCCTCCCCATGCCATTCCTACATCTTTTTTTCCCTCTTTTTATTAGTTTCTTCTTTTCATTTTTCCTTTCTTTTTTTATTCTCTGTCTCCCCTTTCCTTTCCCTTCCCCCTCTATCTCTTTCACATACTTTTGTCCCTGGCTCTTCACCCGCGGGATCAAAGGAAACGTTTGATGGATAACGCAGCTATTTTGTCATCTCTTACCTTGCTTTGACCAGCCTATGGGGCGTGGGGGAAGTGGGGGCGGAGTGAGGGGCGGGTCCGGGGGTATGAAGTCATGGAGAGCGGCCCATAGGGTGGCCAGAGCGCGGCGTGGACCTAACAGACGGACCGGCAGGCTATAGGGGTCCGCCTGAAGCCTCCGTGCCTCCGCCATCACCCAACACACCACCTCCACCATACCGCCTGCTCTCTCTCTCTCTCTTTTTGCTGCTTCACCATATACTGATTTTCTCTCTTCACCAAACTCTTCTTCTCTTCACCATATACCACTCTCCCTTTTCTGTACCATATACTGCCTCCCCTCCCCCTGCTCCATCATATACTGCCCTACTCCTCTTTCCTACACCATATACTGCCTTTTTCTACCCCACACGTCACTATGCAATGCTCTGCTGTTTACACACTGCCTCTTATTCGCTGTACATTGCACTGTCCGTAAATTCACACACTGCAACGTCTGTTATTTGATGTGCTGGCATTAATTTCAACACTCATTGCACAGCCCCGCATTTCATATACTATACTAGTACTTCGCCATTTATTGGAATGTCCGTCACTTAGCGAAAAGGGTTACCGCACAGCACTACACTATACTTAACTACACTACACCAGAGGACATTACTGTTCTATGAGAAGCTACACCACACCACACTGCACCACCACCAACGCCATCATCACCATCACAGTCGCCACAGCACTACATCTACACTACCATGTTCCAAAGTGGGCCGAAGAGAGTATGTGGCACCATATCACATCACTATCACAGCATCAGCATCACAATCACAAGGTCACTACAACAGGAAGAATAGAGTGCCAGTGCAGTGCCAACATGGCAGCATGAATTAGTGCCCCGAGGTGGTGTGGGGCTGGAGGAAACAGGGGGTAGTTATGACATGACCCCTGTTTCCTCATAGCGGCACTTGGTTATGGCAGGGGCGGCGGCAGGGTGGGCGGCAGGAAGGCACTTCCACACTGGCACTCTGGCACTCACACCCCCCTGCCTCTCCCTCACTCACTCCCCTTCCCTTTACCCCCACTCACTCCCTCACCCCTCTCTCCCTTTAGATGCCATGCCAAGGGGGTGATACTCCCCTTCAGTTCACCCTCTCCCTGCCAGCCCCATGCATCTCGCGCCCCTTCCCCTCCCCCCTTAGATACTATGCCAAGGGGGCTCTACTCCCCCATCCCCTGCATCTCATCCCACCATTACCCCCTACCCCTACTTCCTCCTTCATCCCTCGCCCACCTCTGCCATGCCAAGGGGGACGGTACTCCCCCACCCGTTCTTCCCCTCCCTGTTAACCCCCGCCATCTTGCCCCACCCATACCCCTTCCCCCCTTCGAAATCAAGCCAAGAGGGGCGGTACTCCCCCATCTGTTTACCCCGTCCCTACCATCCACCTGCATCTCACTTCATCCATCCACCTACCCTACTTACCATCCAACCACATACCTGTTTATCCTTATCATCAATCCATCTACCTACCTACCTACCTACCTAACTAACTAACTATCTACTCCACCATCTATCCACCTAGCCACCTCGCCATCGATCAAGCTACTTATTTACCCCACCATCCATTCATCCACCAACACCACCTACCTACCTACCTACCTACCATCAATCCACCTAATTATCTACCAAGCCTGTCTACTCTACGCACTTCTCCCCAACAGCATGACACCTTCACACCACTTACCTCTCCACAAACACACCACCACCACAACAACATCACACACCATTAAACATCACACAACACAACGCAACATCACACAACGCTAAACCAACACCACGCCATGAACCTTAAATACCAGCAACACCTCATCGCCACCACCACACCACAAAATAGCACCACACTACTACCACAGCAATACCACCACACCAACAACAGAAAGATGATAAATATGGGGAAAAGACAGACAGACCAAAAGAACACTACAGAGTAACATGGCAAGCATCCCTAACACCTTTCAGCTCAGTTGATGGCCAGGTGTAGTCAAGGTGGAGGGTTGATTACACTAGTACCCACTGAAGAAACTCAGTCCTGCCTCATAACTAAGGCTCGTCAAATTTCATGGAACCACGAATTAGTGTTGAAGTTGTGGGAATGACTCAGTTTCATCAGGTGAAAACAAACCAACTCTAACAACGACTAGACTTAAAACTGAACTTCCAAGTATAACATTCATAACTCCTTCAACCTGGTAGCGTATTTGAAATTTCATTCTTTACTCCCCGAGGCACAGTCGTAGGGGGACCTGCTTCCCATCCCCATCCCTCTGTAAGACCCTTGGCTCCCCACTGGGGTCCTCATTTGACAATTCTGATTATTCACTGTGCACACTTGGCAGCTGTGGCCCACCTCCCTCCAGAAACACAATTTGGTTCCATCTTGGCCCCCTGCATTTGGGCGGGCCTGGCAATGCTACTGCTGTCTCCTGGCATTTTTATTCAGCTTTGGAGAGTTTGAAAATGGAGAAGTTGGATATGGCCTTCAGTTACCCCTTTCCCTTCAAGAGATCTCCCCCAATCTGAATCAAATCGACTGGAGGCTGCACGGATAAATGAATAAAATACGTCATCGGACTCAGGGGGCTAAAACCACCTTGCTATCCACTTTTATCACACAATCTCGAACTTACAAACATATTCCCCTAACTTAAGCCTACCCTATCCCAGCACCACAGAAAACCTGGATGCATTCAACCTCGTGACAGAAAACGAACAACTTCTGGTCTAACTATAACAGACTGTGGTGCCTTAATGTAGCACCACCTGTATAAAGAAGTGTACAATTTACCTGAACCGTGAACTGTATCTTCTTCTACTGTTCGGATCTACGGTAGAGGCTGCAAGACAAAGTTAATGTAAATGCGTAAAAGTAGGACTAACCACTATACTAAGCCAATAGAGAGAAATTCGGCATCTCCTCCTGCTTCCCTTCCTTCATCTCCAGCACTGCTACAACACAGCCTTAATTCCAGTTATCAGACCCTCCCCTGACACACTCATTCTCCTCCACTCCATACCACTCTCCTCTTATTATCCAATTTTCCCTCTTTATCATTTACAGAATGACCATCTCCTTTTCTTTACGGGCAGAAATACGCTACATACCAAGTTATTTATTTATTTTTTTTTTTACACCACCTACAATTCCTAAGATGAATTTTTTTTTTATCAAAGAAATAGAGAAAATACGCATGTAACAATAAGATGGGGAAACTAACTTCTTTGTCTACTCTGGTCCCAATGGAAGGCCTTATTAGATGTGCCCTCCCTTTACTTCATTAACGTACAGGGTCCTACACACACACACACACACCTAATGTTACTGTAAGTAGGTTATTATCAACATTATGCTCTCTCTCTCTCTCTCTCTCTCTCTCTCTCTCTCTCTCTCTCTCTCTCTCTCTCTCACACTCACACATGAAACGCCGTAGAGTTACCTGCTGGCATTTCAGGTGTGTGTGTGTGTGTGTGTGTGTGTGTGTACGGTAACTCGACACCAGGCCCATCTGTTCATGTTGACACGCCAGAAAGGTTGCAAACACTTCCCTTCTCCACACACTCGTACGAAAGGGGCCAGCCAGTACGGGGTTACCAACTCTCTCTCTCTCTCTCTCTCTCTCTCTCTCTCTCTCTCACACACACACACACACACACACACACACACACAAAACTACAAAACTCTACGCACATTGTCACCCATATTTCATTAACGTAGCCGTCGCAGGAGCATGGCCAAAACACCCCCTTGGAGGACATCAGTCAATATAAAATGTCAGCCATTGGATCTCGGTGGTTGTGTTTGCAAAATTACTTGAAAAACGTTTGCCAGGAATCAGAGCTTCGTTGCATACAAATTCAACGTGATATGGGTTGGAATGATGATGATGATGATTATGATGATGACGATGGTATGGGTTATAAATGTGAGGAAGGCAGGAAAGTATAAAAAAAATATGAAAGAGAGAGAGAGAGAGAGAGAGAGAGAGAGACAGACAGACAGACAGACAGACCGAGAGAGAGAGCACATACACATGCCAAAGAATAAGATGTTCATGGCTACCAATGTCAAGAATTTTCAAGCCCTACATTCACAGTCACTTCCTGAGCGTGCATGTGGGGGAGGGGGGAGGAAAAGGGATGGAGTGGGGGTAGAGGTGAGTGGGGGGGGTTGGACGAGTAAACATTGCAAAGACAGGGAGGGGGAGGGGGAGGAGGAAAGGAAATGGGAAGGAGGCGATGGAGAGGAAGGGCGGAAGGAGGGATGAGGGGAAAGGGAAAGGATTGGAGAAAGTGAGATGGGGTGGGGGAAAGACAAGAGAGGAGAAAAAAAGCTTTACGGGGTGAAATGAGGAGAAAAGAAGTAATACAAAGAAATAAAAATGACAGCAAAAGCAATAAAACTACAGGTCCTCTCGAAGCTGTCACTGAGAAAACTATAACCACGATATTTAAACCTGAGATAATAAGGACGATTAAGGAAGATGGAATGATTGTTCGAGGAATGGCTCAGGGAGTAGAAGTGGGATAGGGGATATGTTTTGCGGGTGAAGGAAGGGCAAAGGCAAGAGATAGGGGGACAGGGAGAGCGACAAGTAGATAAAATGGGGGAGGGGGAGACAGGTGTGTGTGTGTGTGTGTGTGTGTGTGTGTGTGTGTGTGTGTGTGTGTGGAGGGGAAGGGGGTGTGTAGCAGAACGGGTAAACATTACATGGGGGGGCAGGGAGGTACGGTGGGGTCGGGGGGCACAGGGGGTCAGGGGGGTACAATGCCACGAGTCTGCAGGGAAGGTAAGGCCCTGTTCCACATACCCCTAGAAGGCCCGTCGAGGCTGCCCTTCACCTATGGCCATGACGGGGGCGCGAGGGGGACAGGGAGTACCGCCCCCCCCACCTCCCACACACACACACACACACACACACACACACACACACACACACATGTTCCTTCCTACACTAAGCTAATATCATCATCATCATCATCAACAACAACTCATCACCATCTTCATCACCATCATTTCTTTTTATATTTTGGCTAAAACGGGGCTACTTCATTCAGCGTGGGAGTGACAGTATACTCGAGTGACGCAAACAACAAGCAGGTGACGCACATGAAGTATGGAAAAAATATGTGACGCTAACTTTATCCAAACATCACTCTCTCACCCCACACACCTGTCCCCACCTCATCCCTCTGCCCCTACCGTCTTACCTAATGCCCCCTCCCTTACCTCCCATCACCTCATAACCTCTCATCTCCCTCACCTCCCTACCTACACACCCTTCTCCTTCACCCCCACCTCCCCTCCCAACATTTCACTCATCACCCCCCCCCATCTCCTCGCCCCTCTCCCTCACCTTATCCCTCACCCCGTTCTCTCATCCCACCTCCTTCCTGATATCACAGGAAGCTCCCCCCTCCGTTTCCCCCTCCCCCCACCCCTCTTGGCACCACGGCAGTCAGCTTGGCACCCTGGCACTACCCTCACAGCACACCTGGTCACACGCACACACACACACACACACACACACACACACACACACACACACACACACACACATAAAGCACTATTGTCAGATCCAGTCATACTTCACCACAAAGCCCTGCCTGCCTGCCTGCCTGCCTGCCTCCTTCCTTGCTTCCCTGCCTGCCTTCCAGCCTGTCTTCCTCTCATTCTTTCTTTCTCCTTTGCTTTCGCTCTTCTCCTTTCCTTCTTCCTTTCTTTCTCTTCCTTCCTCCCTTTCTTTCATTTTTCTTTCTTTCCTTCTTTTTTCTTTCTTTATTCCTTCCTTCCTTCTTCTACCCTTGACCTAACCTTGCCTGACCCAGAATGTCGTATAAGGAGAGGTCAAGTTGAGAGGACGGGGGGTGGGGGGTGACAAGGAGTGGAGGGGTGGGTAAATAGACGAGAGGGGGCCACACACACACACACACACACACACACACACACACACACACAACAATTTTCTACCTGCATCATTTCTCTTCGGCGGGAGGTGGGAGAAGGAGGTGCAGCATCCGTTCTTCGACATACACAGACAAAAGGCTAACCAACATTCTAAGCCATTCACAAGAACACCAACCACCTCCAAAACAGTCTTCCTTTGTCTTTCCACTCAAAAAAAAAAAAAAAAAAAAAAAAAAAAAAAAAACTCCCAAATATTCATCCTTTAATCAGAATATATATCTTTGATCTGAATAAAATCGTTTGGCGTCAGCGGGAATAGAGTACAAGGTTCTTAGTAATCAGCCAAAATTCATAATCTTAGTACTACCATGACCTTCCTTGAGTTAAATAAAATCGTGTAACGCTAGCTGGTGTAAATAAAAAAATCAGTATTATCACAGGTAAAGGGTTAAGTGCAGTGTGTCCAGGTATTTCGAAATGATGAGACTTTGATTCTGACTGGGCTCTACCTCAGGGGCCAGATTATCTATTTTACTTTCTTTAATGCCTCGCGATTTTGCCCGCCACTGGGAAACACCCCGATTCTCTCTCTCTCTCTCTCTCTCTCTCTCTCTCTCTTGCGGGGTAATGGACAAATATTACAAGTTTTCGGCGGCTGGTCTCCTCTTTCCGCATGAAAATCCAAGCCACACTCATCACACCCTCAACACTCACTCGCCACACACATGAATATTAACAAGACCTCAGCCGTGGTCTCAGGTCCGGCCAATTTAGCCCACCTTCTGCTGACTTGGCGCTGAAAATGAATATCAAGGAGGCTGGAGAAGGGAGAGGGAAATAAAACGGAAGAGGAATCTGGCTTCGGGATTCGGTGGAAGAAGTTGACTTGTGCTTCGACTTTTTCTTTTTCCCCTCCACACGAGCCTTGTTGAGTTTTATCTTTCACACGAAGCATGTTTATTTCTTCTTCGTCAGACTTTTTCTACTTCCAAACACGCAGAGTAGATTGGTCCTCTGCCTCATTATTAAAATTAAAAGCGAGGGATGGTATTTTGTTTCACTGTGGCTGTCTTACTTATTTATTCCTTTGACTAGAGGAGTCCTTCCATGGTCGAATATAAAGAAGCATCTCAAGATTTTGAAGTGACACATACGGGGATTAGTGAGACGACCATTTTCTGGCTAAACACACACACACACACACACACACACACACACACACATTAAGAAGATACAAACAGGCAGAAAAATGCACAAACACAGCCTTCAACAAAATACCAAAAAACGCAATACACTGATGGACAATATCGTAAACACAAATAGGGAAGACAATGATTACACAGAGGACAATTGTTACTGTGAGGGGTGACACTCGGCCTTTCTTTTTATCATGTTATTTCCTCTTCTCTCTCTCTCTCTCCCTCCCTCTCTCTCTCTCTCACTCCAACCACCCACAGAGCAAACAAAGGGGCGATAGGGTGTTTGCTTCTCCTGATACCTGGGCAGAATGAGAGGTGCGGTGTTGGGGATATATGGAGTGGGGTGAGAGGTGAGGAGCAAACAAGTGAGGTGGGGGAGAGATGGGGATAGAGAAATGGGGGAATGGGGAAGCGAAAACGGGTGGGGTGGGGTGGGGTGGGGATGAAGAGGGATAGAATATTGGGTGGAGCGGAAGTGAGTGGAGGTGGGAAAAACGGGTGGGGAAGGGAGTGATGAGGGGAAGGGGAGGGATGGGAGTGGTGTGAAAGGTGAGGAAAGCAGTGACTGGGAATGAAGGGGATATGAAAAATGAGTGGGGGCTGGGAAGACAGACAGAGGCATAGTTGGAAAGGGAGTAAGGGAAAGAGGAGTGGGGTGGGGGTGAAGGGGTGATGGAGAAATGGATGGGATGAGACTGGAGGGGAAGAACAAATGGATGGGTGAGGGAGAGAGCGAAACAAAAAGGTCCTGTGGTGATCAAAATCCAGTGGGCCACATAAGACAGTAATTTTTCTTGTTTAACCCCTTCAATCTCATAACTTTTTCATTTTAACCGTCACCAACAGACGATTTCTCTCAGCATAATGGAGACCTGTTATAAAAAAGAGGTTACCGAAGAGCACAGGTAACTTTTGGAGATCAGAAAGCATCCCATAAATTGAAAAAATCGTCTGAAAGTAGCAAAAATAAAAGTGAAGTGCTTTAATTCCACCCACCTACCCTACATGAATGGACTCACTATAGCCAAAAGGGGAGATGGGTCAATATTGAACCACCGTCACAGGTAAGGGTAACAGGAAGGGGGCCAGGGTCAAACCAGGGCGGCGGGGGGGGGGCAAACTCTAAACAGGTCTACCCTTTCTAATTGTCCACCTTTTTTTTTATGAAAGTACTGAGTGTGCTCACTTTCCTGTTCATAGGAAAAACTTTGATAGACACGATCAGACTGTAGTTCTACCCTTCTCTCTTCCTCCCCCTCCCCCCCCTCTCTCCCTCTCTCTAGTAACGAGTGCTCAGTTTCTTGTTCTTGGCGAAAACTTGTATATAAACCTTCACACAGGGGGAGGGGACCAACTTCCACAACACCGCTACCTTTTCTGTTTCCACTTTTCTTAATACACACACACACACACACACACACACACACACACACATATATATATATATATACTCCAGCATCTATCTCATCATCTCTTTTTCGGTCTCCCTCTCCTTCTCCTCCCAGCAGAGAAATTATTATAACACAGAAATTATCAAAGCAGAGAGATAATCCAGAGAGAGAAATGATCGAAGGAGTGAAATAATCAAAGCACAGAAATGATGAAGAAGAGAAATGATGAATGCAGGGAAGAATCCAAGCAGAGATATTATCAAACAGAAATGACGAAAGCAGAGAAGGATGCAAGCAGAGAAATGATCAATGCAGAGAAATAATCCAAACACAGAAATGATCGATGCAGAGAAATGACTGGAGTTATATTATGTCGAGGCCAGCCCCTCACAGGACGCCGGATCAGGTAAGAGATGGATAGACAGGAGAGCAAACAACCTTCACTCGAGTGAATGATTTCTCTCTCTCTCTCTCTCTCTCTCTCTCTCTCTCTCTCTCTCTCTCTCATCACCATCACCATGGTACATAATCATAAAAAAAATTCTTCCCGCCAAAAAATCGGTGAGGTAGGATCCAAAAGCAGGTAAAGAGAAAGCAGGAAGGTGGAGGAAATATGAAGAGCATCCCCGGTGAAAAATGCCAAAAAGATCACTCACCCATCATTCAAGCCCCTGGAATCCTGCCTCCATCCCGCAAACCTAGCCATATGTATTTTATTTTTCTTTCTGTTAAGCTAATCGAGATGTTACAAAATATAGTCTGGCCAACGATATAATTTTACAAGGAACAGGCTCCGTGATTATGTACAAGTGGAGATCAAACTTCTCCTCACATTTCACCTATTCAACTTATTTTCCTCTGATGGCTAATATTCCTAATCTGAGAACAGTTTAATATTTCCTCCTCTAATCGCCACTTCCCTTCGCTGGCTAATACGCCTTAGCTTAGACAGGCTTAGTATGTTTCTCTTCTCATACGCGATTCTCTCTACGATGCGTCAGGGAGGGAAGTGACGGAGACGCCCTAATTGTAAAGCAGAGGCAGTGGAACAGTAGGCCAGGTTTACCCCTAAATGAAGGACTAATTGTCGGAGGGTGTGGAGGGTGGGGGAGAGCCTTCTATTTTGTTAACTTATTCTCACACGACTGTAAATGGTGAATGTTTGTTAGCTTATTCTGATGCTTCTGTTTATGAAGATTATGTCTATCTTAACTTCAAGGTGGAGACCAACAGATAATGACTGAGAGGTATGACTGCTCTGTGTATCTATGTAATTTCTCTCTCTCTCTCTCTCTCTCTCTCTCTCTCAACTTCTTCCTGCCCTACCTTTTCATTTCCTTTCTCCTTCACACACTTTCACTTCAACACACATATACACACACACACACACACACACACACACACACACACACACACAAACTCATTCATCTCACTTTCGTGGACTTCCCGCACACACATTTCCATTCACCGTTCAGCTTCTCCACACACACACACACACACACACACACACACACACACACACACACACAGTCTCTTTATTAATCTACCTATCTCTATCTTCCTACCTCTCTATTATCTCACCTCCCCATTTTCTTTTTTAAGTTCTCCATGCCCTTCCACGATCCCCCCCCCCCCCTCTCTCTCTCTCTAAACCCTCCAGTGTGTTGTGCTGCCTCCACTTTCAACACCTCCAGTGCCTTCTTGGGTTTCCTTTTTCCTCTTGCAAAACACAATATGCAAATTTCTTCTCATTTTTCCCCTGAAGACCTCACTCTATCTTTACTAATCTTACTTGCTCTGTCATTAGGGACTCTCTCTCTCTCTCTCTCTCTCTCTCTCTCTCTCTCTCTCATACACACACACACAAATGCTGCATTCACTTTTTCTAACCTCACAAACTTATCTCATAGTTTTCAACCCTGCAAATGATTTATCAAGAGCCGTGTATTTTCCTTGACTCAATCATACCTCTACTGCCAAAGAATCACATTTTTACCACTAACCTCGAAACAAGACTCATTTAGGCTCTCAAGTACCAATAAATTGTGGCCTATTTTATTTACACTAAAGCCTGTATGTTTTATTCATCCGTAGTAAATGGGTTATATTTATCTTTTATTAACATTATCATCAATAAGGCGTCTTTAACTTATACTTATAGATATTTGTAGATTTATTTATTTATTTATTTATCTATTTTCTTACTTATTTTTCACGTATCTACTGATTTATTTATACATATTTCAATCACACACCTCCTCTTCCCCTAAAAAGTCAATTACCGTTTCGAGGTTAGTGGAAAGAGTAGAAAATATATCTCCAGTAACTCTCTCTCTCTCTCTCTCTCTCTCTCTCTCTCTCTCTCTCGATACTACTCTTGCTACAGCCTGACCCTTTTTTTTCTTCAGCCTACGAAAGACGTTTGGTGGTAAAGGGGTTAACCTCGAGACGGTGTGATTGTCAATATTGATTAGTGGGAATCTTTTAGGCCTTCCATGAACTCTCTCTCTCTCCCTCTCCACGTTTATCACTTTCCTTCCTCTTATTTCTCTTCATATTGTTTCCACTTTCTGACTCTCTCTCTCTACGTTTATCACTTTCCTTCCACTTATTCCTCTTCATATTGTTTCCATCTTCTCTCTCTCTCTCTCTCTCTCTCTCTCTCTCTCTCTTTCGCCTTTCTCTCTCTCTCTCTCTTTCGCCTTTCTCTCTCTCTCTCTCTCTCTCTCTTTCGCCTTTCTCTCTCTCTCTCTCTCTCTCTCTCTCTCTCTTTCGCCTTCACCCCCATCACACCATATTAGCAAGATAGGGAGGTCACTCCCCCCCCCCTCTTTTCCCTCTTCCGACTTCCTTTCCTCCCCTCTCTTACCACGCCCCCTTTTACTACTCTCCATCCTTTACTATATTTCACTCTTCTCTTTCCCTTCCCTCCTCTTTCCTCCTTCTTTCCACTTCCTCCTTTACCCCTCACTTCCCCTCTTCCTCCTCCCCCTTCCCACTTTTCTCCTTCTCTCTTCCCCTTCCCTCCGTACTCTTGCTCTCTACTCCAATCCGTATTTAATTTTTCATTTCCTATCTTTTTCAGTTCTTCCTTTCGGGTTATCCCACTCCCCCATCTCTCTCTTTCCTCTAATTTCTTCCCTCTCCTCTCCTCTTCTCCACGCTGATAGAGAGAGAGAGAGAGAGAGAGAGAGAGAGAGAGAGAGAGAGAGAATGACAGTCGACCAGTCACTATTGTAAACAGTCGGGCAAAGCAAGTCCACGTAGTTCTATCTCACAGGGTCCTTCCGCTCCCTCCCCCCATTCTCTCTCTCTCTCTCTCTCTCTCTCTCTCTCTCTCCATCCCTATCCTATAACGGAGGGAAATCAGCACCATAAGGATGACACTGACTTACCTATCCCCACTTGTAATCAACAATGCCGCTCACGTACTCACCTGTGAGGGAGACAGTACACATGAATTAGTTCGGCATAATACAATCAAGCATACATACATACATACATACATACATATATATATATATATATATATATATATATATATATATATATATATGTGTGTGTGTGTGTGTGTGTGTGTGTGTGTAGTTTTACTTTTTATGATTATTTATCAAGCTATGTCAGCATCACACAAACAATTATCAATTAATATCCATCTCTCTCTCTCTCTCTCTCTCTCTCTCTCTCTCTCTCTCTCTATCCATCCATCTCTCTCTCTCTCGTCTTTTGCCTTCACCACCACCATTCCATTATTCTTTCTTTCCTTTTTCTTTTAGCTTTATAGATGATGGACTGATTATGAGCATGTGATTAAGTCTGTGAGTTGTAGTTACGATTCCTTGGGTTTGATTTGTGTGTGGATGAGTGTCTGGCCCATTTCACTTGGCATGCTGTTATTAGTGCTCAAAGTTTCGGGATTTCCATTTCCTTGACTTCTGGATTTTACCACAATCCGTATTTATGTGGGAAGAAAAAATGATGATGATAATTGACAAGGAGGAGGAGGAGGAGGAGGAGGAGGAGGAGGAGGAGGAGGAGGAGGAGGAGGACGACGACGACGACGACGACGACGACGACGACGACGACGACGACGACGATAATGATAATGATGACGACGATGACATGATAATGATGATGATTACGACGATGCTATTAACCCTTCAGCATTAATTAAAAAATAAATAAATAAATAAAAAACTATCAAAGTAAACTGCTCTCTATAAACAAGACTTCGCAGCTCACCCAATTTTCGAAACCAAGACTATAAAAAAAAAAAACAGAAAAAGGAAAAAGAGAGTTGCAATATTTTGAAACATCGCACTTCGGCAATAACGAGGCCTCCCTGTCGAAGCATAAATATATATAAACGGCCACGTATAAAAATCCACGTTTCAATATAAATACGTGAAAAAAAAGAAAAAAACTGCCCTGCCTCCAGAAACAGCCGTGGCACAGAATCTATACTGCCGCTAGTTATGTTTCTCTTTCCGACTTTCCTATAAAATTTCCGCGTCAATTGTTTTTGCAAAGTGTGGTGTTTCGTCTCTGCCTCTCCCTTATGATTTTGGCGGCAAGATTTGATGGGCTTGGAGGACGGGAGAGGGAGGGTCTTTTCCTTTTCTTTAATTCGCTCTCTCTCTCTCTCTCTCTCTCTCACACACACACACACACACACACACACATTAAACTTACCCAACCTTCGCTCTCTCTCTCTCTCTCTCTCTCTCTCTCTCTCTCTCTCTCTCTCTCTCTCGTACGCCTGCACTCCTTCCCTTATACAACCCGGCACCTTCGCAGCTACGTAATTCTAGTTTTTGCAACGATGCTCCCTACGTAACAAACCAGTCTACGAAAAAAAAAATAACTTACAATAATTTCTGGTCGTAAGTAATATTTTAAACTCTGATTTCGTAATTATCCTGTAATACCTTGATGTAATTTTATCCAATATTTTATCTTGAGAAAATGTGGGTATCACTGCATGGTGAAAATAAACGAGAGAGAGAGGGGGGGGGAAATAGCCATAAATTTGCTGGGGTGGAAGGCTCACCATCCACTCACTCGATGTAGTGCTGCTCTTGGATGCTTGCCCCTTTCCTCTCTTCCTTCCTTCTTTCCTGCCTTCCTCTTCTGTCTTTCTTTCCTTCCTCCTTTCCTCTTCCTTCTGTCTTAGGCTGACTCTACAATGAGTGACAAGCCAAATGGTTTTCTGTACACCAGCAAACCATTTACTACGCTGGGTGGTAACCATATAATCAAATTATGGCATCGGGTGGTTTTGTGGGTAATTATGGCGCTCCAATCGGATTGAGCCTGTGCAGGTTTATATCCAAGCGATGGTTGGAATTTATTGCTTACGTAATGCCACTCAGGGATGAGTGAGGCTGGTCACTCATCTGAAATGTCAGGACCAACTTGCCTAGCTCCAGGCTCCTACGTTCCTCATGGGGCAACACAGGATTAGATGATGATGATGATGATGGTGATGAAACAGAAGAGGTTACAAGAGAGTTGGGGAGGAGGAGGAGGAGGAGGAGGAGATAAATTTTTACTCTTAGCGAACGGCCTTGTGGCAATGATAATAAACAACTCAGATTTAATTAATGTTCTACCAAGATATAAAGTAATGGACATTAAAAGTAGGAGGACAGGGGCTGCTTTGTTCTCTCTCTCTCTCTCTCTCTCTCTCTCTCTCTCTCACACACACACACACACACACACACACACAGTAGTTCAGGTTCCTCTCTCTCTCTCTCTCTCATGGTAGTTGAGGTTCAGTGCACGGCTATGGCCTTCACCCCGACCCAACCCCCCTTCCCTCCTGTCCCACCCCTCTCCTCACTTCTTCCCTCCCCAGGCATCCCCATTTCTCCCTCTCCCTCACCCCATCCCCCTGTCTCTCCCCCTCTCCCCTATCCCCACCCCTACTCTGCCCTCCCCCCTCCCCCATCTCATCCTCCATTCGTTCTTCCCATACCCCTCTTCCCCATCTTCAGATTTCCATCCCTCCCTCTCTCCCCATTCTCCTACGTATCACTGCTATCATATATCCATAATCAAGCTCTCTCTCTCTCTCTCTCTTTCGAACATGCCTGAAGTATAAAAGTAGACACAGTGGAATATCAGGTGAAATTTTGTTCCTGGTATACATTAGGAATATCATTATTATTACTATTTTTTTTTTTTTGGGGGGGGGTTAAACAATGCAATGGTTCCTATCAAAGAACAATGGCGAGACACTCAAGCCATCATATCTCTCTCTCTCTCTCTCTCTCTGTATTCACGAAGGATCTCAGAAAGTTTTCACGATTAACACATCTGTCTCCATGGAGGTGAAATTTCATTATTTGCTTAGTTTCGGGACACTTTTTTTTTTTAATATTCAATCACGTTTAGCTGTACATAATTTGGTAGCTTTATGGTAACAACCCAAGGAACCATGTACTACGTTGGGTGGTAACCATGTACTACGCTGGGTGGTAACCATACAACCAAGGGAAGCCTGGTGATCAAGTGGGTCAAAGCGCTCCAACTAGATTGGACCTGTATTGTTTTAAATCCGAAGGGTAGTTGAGCTTCATTGTTCTCATAATGCCATTCATGGACGACCGAGGCTGGTCACCACCACCTTCAATACTGGGAGTGAGTCATACAGTCCGGGACCCTAAGTTCCTGAGATACATGAAGAGAAGATAACTGCAGTAAGCCAGTTGGCCCATGCTAGGCGGCTCTTATGATAATACTAGAATAAGACAGGGAGAGAAAAGAAGACTCTCTCCCATCCACGAACTGGAGAGGCTACCAACCCCTTCAGTACGGGAGACCTTTCCTAAGTTGAATGAAATAATCTGAAGGTAGCAAGGATAAAAAAATAAAAAAAACTACATTATGGGATTGAAGTGGTTATAATTTTTTATGAATACGCCCCTGGGACTTGTGCGACAGTCCCACACAGGATTGCCAGAAAAGGCGAGAGGAGGGGGGGAGGGAGGGGGAGGAAAGTGAGAGAAGGGGTCCTGGGGTGACTTACAATGAGGAAGGGAACGGACCTCACCTGTGGACCGGATAAGGAGTGCAACTGAACCACTGTGACACGTGCAGGTAAATGGGTGGGTATAGGAGTGTGTCATTTACTACAGGAAGATCTGACCCATTCATTCTATGGAAGGTTTCTCTCATCTTAGGTTTCATATTTTCGACATACAGAGGATGGTGACCACCTTTATTGACGCTTTCATTCCCAAGCTCCCCACCCCCCGGCCCTTTTTTTAACTCAGTATAAATCAATTTATCATAGGTACTGCCCATCAGTCTAAAAGGTCAATGGTTTCAGGAACCGTGGGACAATGAACGACAGTATCATTCGATTATGTGATCACCCGAGTATATTAAAAAGTGAGGCACATCGTGGGAGGTAGAATTAACCCTCTCCCCAGCATGGACGCGATTTAGGCATTGTACTTAGGCAAAAACTGTAAGATTCTGTTCAACTGGATGAAATTCTGTCCGTCACGGAGCTGAGGCATCCTGAAATGAACGGTACATGCGCAAATGTTAAAGCTGTACTGAGGCAATGCTGACTAGGCAACAGGGAGGTACTGAGGGGGCAGGTGTAGACATAGGAGAGGGGGGCTAGAAGGTGAATTTGAGAGGTGGGAGATGGAAGAGGGGACATCCAGACATGAAGGTAATGGCTGTGATGCCTGGCAGAGATAAGACGGTGGGGAAGACAAGGGGTGCACCAGGGCAGACGAGGACAGCACTTTTTCGTACTGCGGGGGTAGGGAGAGAGACAGGGAGAGGGAGAAGGACCAAGAGGGAGAAAAAGAGAAGGAGAGAGGGATGCGAGGGGAAAGCAAGGAGACAGACACGGCCGACATGGGAGGGGAAAGTGGGGCAAAACGAAGAAGGGATAAAGAGAGTCGCACACAGAGACCGACAGAGAAGACAGAGAGCAGAACTGAAGGAAGAGAGGGAGTGGACAGAAGATGGAGGAGACAGAGAACGAAAGAACGGAGTGGGAACGAGGAGGAAAGAGACCCGGAAACAGAGACAAGGAGAAAGGAAGAGGGGAGAAAGGAAGGAAGACAGGGGAGCGAGGCAAAACGGAGACGGTGAGTGGGGAGAGGGAGAGAGAGGAGGAAAACCTGAACAAGAGAGCCGGAGACAGTCACAAAAGGGGCACTCGGTACGTATCCCGGAAATGACAGGCTTGGGAAGAAGAACAAGGAGTATTTTGGAACACCCTCAAATCCAAGAACAAAACAAGACCACCAGAAGAACAGGCCAGACTCATGTTTCCTAATTCACCATCATTCTTCACACACTTTTTCATCCCGTCTTAACTGTGGCAGAAACGATGGGAGGGGGAGATTAAATTATCAGAGTGGCCTTCAGAGGAGAGGCTAGCAACAGGCACGGGTGGGGGGAGAGGGAGGGAAGGAGAAGGGAGTGAGGGGAGAAGATAATGAAAGGAGGGATGTGGGGGAGGGGGAAGAGAATCGAGGAGGAGGAGGAGGGGGATAGAGAGAGGGATGGGAGGGGTGGGAGGAGGGGATAGGGATGGGGGTGGGGTAGTCTCAGCATCCTAGCCATTTATCGCTGGGGCCTCCCAAGCCATCGTTGCAATCATCCTTCCTTGCAACCCGCCCTCCTATGCCTTGGAATAACCCTAAACACTTCTTTCCATTGGCGACGTGGGAAGGGGGGTCGTGTAGGGGTGCAGGGTAAGGCAGGGGATGGCAGGGTGAGGCAGGGCGAAGCAGGATGAGGCAGGGTAAGGCAGCGTTGGTAGCACTTGCAATCCTTAAACCCAGCCACACAGGCGCCGACATGGAAGTACAGCTGGAGGGGAGGGGTAGAGGCTGGAATGATAGGGGGGGAAGAGAGGAGGAGACAGGAGGAAAAAGAAGCATACCGTTGTACAAGGTAAGAATGGAGTGAAATCGTTTTGCAGGTAATCGGTAAATCTGTGGCTACTTAATTAAACATACAATTAACTTACACCAAACACTGTCCGTCCTCACCCTTCTGCCTTTGCTCTAATCTCTGGCCTCTTTTCCCACTATATGCATAATTAAAAAGAGAAAGAACCAAAGAAGGAAAAAGACAATAAAGCTTAGTATTAATCCCTACCAACTACACTGTTAATACACATTTTTTACTAACACATACGACACACAGCGATCATATGCACAATCAGCAAGACCCGGCTGACGAAAGAAACGAGAGAGGAGGAGGAGGAGGAGGGAGAAGGGAGGCGAGGGGGAGAGCTGCGGGTGAAATGACAGGCAAGAGTGGGGAGGGGATGGAGAGGGGGTAGATGGTCGGGGTGAAATAAGATGAGAGGAGGGAGAGGGAAGAAATAAGCAAGGCCGCAATCAAATAACCAAAACTTAAACCAAACTTCTGCCTACTTCCACCATCTTCCGCCTCACCTAAAGTGCCCTGTCTCTCTCTTACTGACGTTCTAACATTTCTAAGACTCTATCCTTTATGCTCAGAGCAGGGGAAAGGAGGGAAGGAAGGAGGGAAGTTCTGAACGGGGAGAGAGGAGGGAGGAGAGAGACTGGGAGAAGCGGGAGAGAGGAGATAGCAGCGAAGGACGGAAGGTGGGACAGGATATAGGTAGAGACGGCCACACGTGACCTGCCAGCCACACGTGCAGGACTCTCTCTCTCTCTCCCTCTCTCTCTCTCTCTCTCTCTCACACACACACACACACACACACACACACACACACACACACACACACACCATCCTTTACGGTACAGGGACATCACACGTCACTATCCATCCCTATCGAAAAAATAAAAAATAAAATAAAATAAAAATAGAAGAAAAAAAATGTCCAGGACTCACTTCATTCTCCCAACATTCAGACGATTTTATTCAGCAAAAGAAAAAATCCTCCACCTAATTCAGAAGGCAGGCTGAGAATGAGATACGAAGGGAAAGGAACTTGAAAGGAAGGAAAATGAACGCAGGACTGATGAATAAATGAAGTGAAATGAGGTGAAAAGGATACGATGAGATATGGGATGAATGAAAAAGGATGTGACAAGGATAGAAATGGTGAAGAAAGTTGAGTGGCCGGTGAGGGAAGGGAGGATGCATAGTTATATAACAGAGAGAGAGAGAGAGAGAGAGAGAGAGAGAGAGAGAGAGAGAATCATTGGAAAACGGAATGAGGAAAGAAAACGATGAGTAAATAATAAACAGAAAATGATATATGAATAAGGAGAAACGTCAACAAATGAGACAACAAAAACTGAGAGCAAATCAGAAAAAAACTGGAATACAAAATACAAAAAACTATTAGAGAACAACAGAAATGAAAAAAAAAAAATGAAAGAAAAATACAAGAAGGAAAATAAACAATGAACAAATAAAAAAAAATAAATGAACGGAGCGAAAAGAAAAAAAAATGGCTTATAAAAAACTAAAAAATCACTATAACAACCGAATAATATTTTGCTGAATAACTTTTAGCTTTTAATGAATTGGAAGCTTTATTTACAAAGTTTTGCAAGAAGAGCTTTAAAACAGCATTATAAATATTTGCCTGCGTTGGTGGCGTATCTTTTTTTTTTCTCAATATTTACACAGCAATTTGTGAGTTAAGAATAATATTTTCCGACGGCAAAACTGCAGGCTCGTGTAAATAATAATAAAAGTGAATAAAATACTCCTGTTAAATGCTTCAGTATACGACATCTGTTGTTTGTGATTTGTGCTGCTGCCGCGAGAGTAGCACTGTTATTATATTATTATTATTATTATTATTATTATTATTATTGGATCTAGTAGTAGTAATTGTTGTTGTAGTAACAATCTCAGGATCATCTGAAAGTGAACCCAGTGAACTGCAGGCGTAAGCTGCGTCCTCGTCCTCCTCCTCCTTCTTTCAATCTACCATCCTCCCATCAGGGGACAGGAAGGGGTCTGAGGGATGTCTGGATAACCGGTCAGCTCCACCGCCCGGACACATCGGTGCCACGAACTGAAGGCCTCCCTCCACAGCACCATACATAAAGACACTAACGGAGAGGTTACTGGGGAGTGCCACTAACCCCGCCAATACAAGGGTTATTTAAAAGAAAAAAAAGGAACACACACACACACACACACACACACACACACACACACACACACACACACACACACACACACACACTGGCTTCTATCCTAACCTCTAACCCCTCTACTTCTAAGGCTCTCTTCTAAGCCGATAAAAATTACCTGGTGAAAGCAAGAACATAAAAGAGAAACGAATCACTGTTCTCAAGGGGTTCACGGGGCTAGCATCTTTCACTCTAACTTGGCCTAAAGTTGCCATTCCTTTACCCTTCAGTGCAAGTCATAAAGTCAGTCAATACCGGAGTACGATGCTAGTCACGATGAAGTGCTGCGGACCAGGTGTGGAGACATGGTACTGTCTTTTTTCATGGCATCGTACAAGGAACAAGATTCAAAAGGACGAAAATCTGGACCATGTCAAGGTGAAAAGAGAGAGGTTAATATTATGGTTTTCTTCACAGCTGCCTGAACCGTCTGCCGTGTAAATCGTCTGCTGCGTAAACCGTCTGCTGCGTAAATCGTCTGAGCGGTATAAATTGTCGGCTGCGTTAACCGTCTGTAACGTAAATCCTCTGCGGCTTAAATCATTGGAGAGGCAGGAGTAAAATGGTAAACACGTCACACTGGGTCAAAAGTCAGAATGGTGTTTGTTTACTGTGCAGTGATGGGTTGTCTGCAGCTACGGGTGATAAGACTAGGGATTATATGATGCCAATGAACTCTCTCTCTCTCTCTCTCTCTCTCTCTCTCTCTCCATCTGCTTCCCTCTCTTCGTCTCCGGTTATTTCTCATCCTCCTTGTCGCCACTTCACCACTACTTGCCTGTCTCTTCCTGTCGCTGACCCTTATAATTTATCAGCACCTAGCTTCCCTCTCTCTCTCTCTCTCTCCTCTATCGCCAGCCACCACCCCCCTAGTCCTCCCCAAAAGGCAACTGCGTGTCAACTTTCTTCGCCCTCTCCGTGTTTACATCGCGATCAGCTCTGGTTGGGTTTGTTGTTGTTCTCGTGTGTGTGTGTGTGTGTGTGTGTGTGTGTGTGTGTGTGTGTGTGTGTGTGTGTGTGTGATAGTGGTAGAATTGCTGTGATAGCGGTTGAGTGGTGGTGAGATGGTATGGCAGAGATGGAATGGCAGTATGGTGGTATAACTGTGTGGTGTGACTGGCTGTGGTGCTGTGATGGTGGTGTGGCTGTATGGTAACTGTGTGGTGGTGCAGTTGTGGTATAGGTGTGATGCGCCTATATGATGAACACTTAGGGTGGTGCGACAGTGGTATAGTGTGGCTGTGGTGTGCTGTGGTGTAATATGATGTGCTTTTATGGTGAGATGACAGTGGCGAACTCATTATGGCCTGGTGGTTGTACTGGCCTAATGAAGTAATGTAGCATCCAGCAATTTCTCACAATTTACGGCATATGAGACAGCTACGCAGTCATTACAACCAACTTTAGACGAGGGAACGTCCCCCCCCTCTCATGTAAATAACCGGTGGGTGGGTGACGGCGCAGCTTCTCAACCCTGCCCCTCTCCACGCCCCCCACACCCTCTCCACGCCCCCCACACCCTCGCCACGCCCCCCCCACATCCTCGCCACGCCCCCCTCCCCCACCCTCCTGCAGGATCCGTGGCGCCAGAAAGGTCGTGTGCAGGGGGCCAGGCAGGATCCCGTGTGGCGGTCACGTGCACACCAATGGTCAATAGTTCATTTACAGTTCAGTGGCGTGGCCGTTTCACACTTTCAGATATAAACCTTTTTGTCCATCCCTACTTAGCTGATCAAGGTCTCACTAGGCTCTGACTCGGTTTTAGGACGGCGCAAAGAAACTGCTAACCCCAACTGTACCACTACCACCCTAACACCTTTTCATGAGCAATTTATTTTGTTTATTATAGCATACTGTCATCTTCTGGGTTACAAATATCCTTCGAATATCGTCATACTTGACATAAGTAACGTACAAAAGGATATTAACCAGCCACACCCAAAAATAAGTAGCTAAGGAAGAGGTGTTAGGGAGCTTCCTTACCCGACAAGATTCCGAGCTCGTCAGTTCTGTGTGGTCTATGAATATAAAGGTATACCTCATTCAGACTAGTATGAGCTTCGATTTCACTATGCTGCAGGAAAACCCCAGGTAAGAAAAGGGTATGGAACTTACGAATGTGCCCCAAACCTTAAGATGGCTGGGTGACAGGTGCCTCAGAGTCTAACACACCCGGGCCAGATATACAAACACACTTACGATCAATTCTCCATCGTAACTGTGATTTGTTTTCCCAGGAAGAACAAGGAGCACAGTGTACAATCGACCTCAAGAGTCGTCGTCTTGCCTGCTTCTCTCTCCTCAGGTTTTGAAAATCAGTGTGGTGAATCCGTGGCAACCAATACTGCTGACTTCCTTTAGCCGTAGATTTTCAGAGTCCGTGGGCGGGAGAAGTAGGATGAGAGTACTTTTGATGCCCACTGTACCTGGAGCTCCCCATTCCCGCCCCGTCACGGCTCGCTGAACACGTGTGCCGGCGGAGTAGCGTGCTGGGAGTTCCTCTAGGTAAGAAGTTCCTACACACACAACTGCGCATTTGCTACTCACAACGTCATGGATAACATAATGGAAGCTTTTGGCGCGTTACACCAGCGTTTCCATACCCACACCCCCCACGAGAACTGAGGAGGGTGTGGTGGTGTGACTATGGTGGTGTGATTGTGGTGAATTGGTGGTAAGGCTGAGGTTGTGTGGTACGGTGTGGTAGTGGTGGTGCGGTGTGGTGTGGTGCAGTGGTGGTAAGGTAGTAATAAAGTATGGTTGTGGTGGTGCTGAAGTGATGTGGTAATGTGATGTGGCTGTGACGCATGGTGGTGTGGCCGTGACGCGTGGAGGTGTGGTAGTGTGGTTGTAGCTGTGGTGGAGTGGTAAGAGGGCCATGGACTTGTGTAAGTGTGGTAGTGCGAGCAACAGAACCGTGAGGACCCGTGCACTAACCAACAACAGAATAATAAAACTTCAAACCTGTTCCTCTGAAGGCTACAACTGACGAGATAAGCATTTTGGGAGGATCTTAGGGAGGCCAAGGGAAGCAATGCGTTTCTTGGCAGGTCTGATTTACCGGTTACCTGAGAGTTACTGGTTGTCAGGTGAGATGGTATTAGTTCACACCTGTTCTGTTTGTGCTTGAGAGGGACCCCTACACGTAGTAGTACCCATATAATCGCATCCGGGCGGCTCCACTGCCTAGTTATATGAATGTCTACTCCCCATAAGTGAATGGTGGACTGGAATAGAAGGATAATCTCAGCCCGCATTCCACCAGGTTCACGTTCAGATGAGCCTGGGACCAAAACAACAGTAAGAACATCAGCAACAACCTGCTCAGTGGATCGTTTTCTCCTTGGCCACGAATCTTTTCCACACACTTCTTGCTTGTGTTGTTTTTCTATTCAGACGGCGCGTTCATATTTTACTGTATGTTATCTTTTTAAACCGTTTCACTACAGAATATAATAATCACAATCACCTAACCCTCCTTCAGGTATAAACAGGGATGGATAATATAGAAACAAAAAAGAGAGAAGGAAAGAAAAATAATAAAATAGTATAAAAAAAAAGTCAACGTTTGACCTGCTGAGTTAAATGGGCCAAATTTTTGTTCACTCAACTTTCAAGCATCAGGGATTCCTAGCGCCTTGTAAAAATGAATGGAAAAATAAATCGCTATGGAAGATGTGCTAGAATGCTCTCCTGGCCCAAAGGAATGGGGTCCTATGTATGTAAAACTATGTGGGAATCTCCGGCCTGATGATGATGATGATGATGATAATGACAATAGAGAAAATGACGACGACGACGACGACGACGACGACGATGATGATGATGATGATGATGATGATGATGATGATGATGATGATGATGAACAACACTTATGTAACACTGAAGGCATTTAAACCTCAGGATCAACAGACTTATGGCGCCAGGGCCCAAACTCAGTCCAGTGCTGCGGTACTCGCCCGCCCCCCCGCCACACACGGTACGCGGCGCAAAAGGGTACAGTACAGGAGCAGGGCAAGGCAGGACAAGACAGGTCACGGCAGAAAAGGCTAATGCAGATCAAGGCAGGGCAGGATATGACTGGTTAAGGCAGAGCATGAAAGGGCAGAGAAGGTTAGAACAGAACAGTGTAGGGCAGGGTAAGGTAGGGTACAACATATCAGATCAGAACAAGGCAGGACAGGGCAGGGTAGCGTAGGGTATGGCAGGGTACGAAAGATCAGATCAGGGCAGGGTAGGGCAGGGCAGGGCAGGGCAAGGCAGGAAAGGGCATCACAGGGCAGGGCAGACGACGCGTGAGGAGGAAGGAAAACTCGAAGGTCGAGTCGACAGTTAGGACGGTGTGATACTGACCTTTCCATCTGGGGGAATCTTTAACGCAGGATCAAGCCCCATTGCCGGCCAGTGAGTTCGTAGGATGGATGTTAATAAGCTAACACAGCAAAAAAAATAACCACACCAACACCATCTTCAGGTTCACCTTCTGTGCTTTGTATTTATCCTTCTTTCCAACTAACTCCTCAATGACTTTATCTCACTGTACACCACACATTCATCTCCTACCCTGTCTCCTACTACAATCTTCTGTTTAACCGTGTGTGTCTTGTATCTATCCTACCTTCCTACATCATACCACTGCCTCTTATCACAATCTTCTCTTTCGTCGTGTGTGCTTTATATCTGTTCTACTTTCCTCCTGACTCCGTTACTACTACCATAACCAAAACAACCACATCAGTGTCCATTACCACTACATTCGTATTTCATCGTCTGTGCCTTACGTCTATCCTACTCTCTTCCTAACTCTTCCACCCCATGCCTTAACCTTTCGACACGTGAGGCTGCCGTTGCGTTCTCCCCATCCTATCGTCAGAAGATACATGGACAAAGAGCTAAGAGTCACATATATAAGGCTCAAAACATCGTCAGAAAACAGATGGCGACTGGGTTCAGGTTAAGACACATAAGACACATCCCTAGTCCGGATTTATAGGCAGGATTTACAGCCAGACCAAATTTTCCTTTATCAATGCACTTAATGCGATAAATTCAGGGATTCTGGATACTCAGCATTCTAAGTAACAACAAAAATTTATTAAGCGTTTGTTTTGTAATGTATTTAACCTACTCTAGACCACACCCCTTCAGTACCATGTCGTTTCTAGCTATTCTTACTATCAATTAAAGATATTATATGGCCCGGGAGAGCCTCTTTAAACTGGAGGAGGTGCATACCTCGCACACTTATCCCTACTACTACTTCGGTGCTCTGTTACTCTGAATAAATCATCACCATCATCATCATCACAATCATCACCATCATCATCATCAACCAAACGTCTTTTCCCACCTAAGACTGGTACCAGAAAATAAATAAGAAAATACGTCACCAGACAGATAGATAGATAGATAGATAGATAAAGAGAGAGAGAGAGAGAGAGAGAGAGAAACAACGATGACTTTTATACTTCACCAGAACAAAGGCCCCAACGTAGTCAAGGTCGTCTGTATCAAAGAAGGCGCCTGATGATTTTTTGGGGAGGGTGAGTTTGACATCCAGGAGCAGTAATTGTGGTAGGGATGGTAATCTTGTGGCGACAGTTGGGCCCCGTGGTGGTAATTCTGTGACTGCGTGGAGCTGGGGTGTTGCTAGGAGGGTTGAGTATCCATGAGGAAGAGGATGAAGACGTCACGGAGAATTCTAAGTACCTCTTGAGATTTCGAGACAACACTTAACTTAGCGAGTTCTTACTGGAAATTTAACTTCACTGTGCCCTTGTATGTTACTGATGCAAGCTACGTCGATGTTAAAAGACATATGTAACACAAGATACATTTAGGTGCAATCAAGTAAAATAAATCGTTGACGAAGAGGGTGTAATCTGACAATGCTAAGCTGATGGCAAAGACTGGAAGGCCGGTTTCACTAGTAACCAAGGAGACTCATTCCGAACTCGTTACTAAAGCTCAGAGAACTTTATGCAACCACAAAAACAAACATACAACGCCATGGGAGTGATGTGGGGTCAAAATCTCGGTAGCTGGTCTTAAGCAACACTCGCAGGCGGAGGGACTCAACCACATTTACACAAGGTCTGAGTAAGGGAGAATTTAGGCTACAGGAGCGTGCAAGGTAGGGTTGGGTAAGGTAGGGTAGGGTAGAGTAGGGTGGGGTAGGGTAGAACTGAGAGTAATTAAGAATCGGTTACTGATATGAACTGTTGTAATGTAAGGAGGTCCCGTAGAATGACTGCCGTAAAAACAGTTCACTGCCATTTTCCACTGACCAACAAAAAAGCAACAGACCAACAATCAATGCAGCCATAAAACCAGCAACACCAAAAACCAATACCACCACGACCACATCACCATCACCACCACCACTACCCATCCATCACCCACCACAACCACATCCCCATCCCACAACCACAAACACCCCCCATACCACAACCACCAACACCATACCACCACCATCACCATCATCACCACCACCAACATCCATCGATTACCCTTCACCACCACCATTGTCCATCACCCATTACCACCACCACCATCACAGCCAAAACCACCATGCCATCATCACCACCACTATCACAACCATATTCATAAACATCACCATCACTCACACAACAACTACATCACCACAACCACATTCATCAGCATCACCAAGACCACCAACACACCACAATAATTCCAATAATCACTAAAAATCATCACTACCACCACAACCCACCACAACAACAAAAACATCACTTCCTTTACCAGTCTTCCAAAGAGTTAAAATTATCCTGCAAGACTGGAATTTCTTTCATTCTCTCTCTCTCTCTCTCTCTCTCTCTCTCTCTCTCTCTCTCTCATTTTACAACCACTCTCCCCATATACAGAACCCCGAGTCAATGGCCAAACTACCCACCTTCTAACCTATGCAAATTTCCATACAAATTGCCAAATAAACTAGACACACAAGATGGAAGAAAACGGAGATAGGGGGGATACTATCTTATTTCACACTCCCATTGGATTTTATCGTGAAAAGGTGAGGTGTACAGAAGGAAGGTTGAGGTGATTCTCTCTCTCTCTCTCTACCTTGGCTGAAGAGGCTAATCCATCGTTACAACCAACATAAATCGTCACCGTGGCCTTTAAACCCATATTCCTGAGAGGGAGAGGGAGAGAGAGAGAGAGAGAGAGACAGAGATACTCCCTTTTTCAATAAGCTACCATTTCGAGGGAGGAAGTTTAGGGAGGTTTGTACAATGAGGCAGCAGTGAAGATGCTCAGTTGTTTCGGTGCCACCACGTGAAGGCGTCCCTCTCTAAAGCCGCGTCATCGGACTGAAGAGCTTAAGGGTGGCATTCCAAGTCGAACAGGAGGCTTCGGAAATCCTTCTTCTAAGCGGTTTATTTTGCATTACTACACCAGAAGTCTCCTATTTGCTGTTTACATAGATCCCATACCAACATCATTTGCATCGGTGATATACAGGGTGGGCACTAATGTATAAGGTGCTGAATAAATCGCTGCGTAATAGGTGCTACGATGCCTACAACGTCACGGATAATAAGGCCATAAACTGACAAATAAACGTCATCCTTGGAGCTTATAACACCCTAGGAGTCACTAATCATTGTTTTTGTTTGTCTGGACCAGTTTCGTGTGTCTGAGTGTCTCTGAACTGCGTGCTAGAAGAGGTAGAAGAAGAAGAAGATGAAGATGGTGATGATGATGATAATGATGAGGATGAGGATGAACGTGGCGTTCGTGGTGGGGGTGCAGGTAACTGTGAAGGTTTTGCATTGATGATGATGATGGTGGTGGTGGTGGGATTATGCTGGTGGTGGTGGTGGTGGTGAAATTATGCTGGTAATGATGATGCTGATGGTGGTGGTGGTGGTGGTGCTGAAGGGCTGATAATAATGATGCACACACACACACACACACACACACACACACACACACACACACACACCTTCCGGGAACATATACGCACATATCCCTCACACAGCCTCCGCGTTACGTAAAAGGGAAGAAGGCCGGAAGGGATGCGTAAGATTCGGGATGCTGGTCACGTGCACGATGAGACTTTGGTCTTTATTCTCGTCGATGAAGAAAGCTCCCTAACATCTTTTCCTGAGCGATTTATTTTTGGATATGGTTTGTATCCTTTCGTACGTCATTTATACAGTGTATGATGATAATGGAAAGATTTATGTAACAGTGAATAGGACAGTAAGGTGTATTAAGCAAAATAAATCGCTTAAGAAAATGTGTTAGGGAGCTTCCTTAACCTACCAGCATACGGGCCTTTACAATTTCTCTTCACTAAACTGCGCCTTCATCTTTCTATGGGACGCCTTCACGTGGTGGCGCTGACAGTACTGAAACGATGTGCTGCGCGGATACCCCTCAACTACCTCTCTATCCCCCCGAAAGTAGGATGGTGAATGGTGGACGGCCGGGGTAGGGTAATTTCAGTCTGCAGTCCACAGGGTTCACAACCAGGTGAGCCTGAACAACAACAACAACAACAATGAAGAAGAAGAAGAACAACAACAACAAAAACAACTACTACGATTACTACTACTTCTACTACTACTACTATTAACATCGACAACATCCTTCAATCTTTCGTCAATCGTCATTCAGACTTCTCTTTCGCCATTATCCCTTCCGTATGTCCCACTTCCCTTCGTCTTCATCATCCCAGCAGGTTCTTTACGTCCCTACCTTTCGTCCACTCTGACCCCTTGGATATTCACCACTTCATTCGTCACTTCCATCCATTTCCTTTCTTTCGTTCATACACTCTTCCTTCTACTCTTTAGCTACTTCTGCTCTTACACTACTAGGCTTCTATTCGTTTTCCCTGCCTCAGTTCTTTCATCCATTCATCCTCCCTCATTCATCCATCCTCAACCCTCTCTTCTTTCCATCCACAGAGCCTACCTTCCCCTCAACGCTATCTTCCAGTCTCTCTTCTTTCCATCCACAGAGCCTACCTTCCCCTCAACGCTATTTTCCAGTCCTCCCTCCCTGCCTCCCTTCTCTCTCCTGCCCTTTCCATCCATCCATCCATACATACATACGTCCCTCCTCCCTCCT
Source organism: Coenobita brevimanus (assembly GCF_032717465.1). Taxonomy (NCBI): domain Eukaryota; kingdom Metazoa; phylum Arthropoda; class Malacostraca; order Decapoda; family Coenobitidae; genus Coenobita; species Coenobita brevimanus. Next base: position 26,880,227 of record NC_137042.1, read on the forward strand.
AAACCCTTCCATCTACCCAACCATCCATCACCGTATCCCCCATCCAGCTACTCATCACCATAAAATCAAGCCTATCTGTTTCAACCTTGCCGCTCATTTTTTGTTTCCCTCCACAATCTCTCTCTCTCTCTCTCTCTCTCTCTCACACACACACACACACACACACACAGAGCAAGCATTTTCCAGGGGGGATTGCAGTGCTATTCATTGTGTTATTTCACGCAGTAAGAGACGCTGCGTCATTATTCAACGCTGCGATAAAACTAATTTGAGACAGAGAAAGAGAGAGAGAGAGAGAGAGAGAGAGAGAGAGAGAGAGAGAGAGAGAGGCGCAAGTAACACAAGCAGCACCTAAGGAGAAGCCGGATTAATTACATGCTTTCCTGCGCACTTAAATTTTATATACTTAACGCAAAGGCGCCGCATTCGCAGTCAGGATGTCCCTCAGTACACAACATGGCTTGGCATTATCGCAGCTCATTTATTCTACGTCCCAGTGCATTAGGTGTCTGTGTGAATATTCAAGTTCTTTTACCTTCACCTGGCCCAGATTTTCGTCCATTTTGCGGCTTATTTCACGTGGCTCAGTGGCAGAAAGAGACTGATACTATTCTGTATTCCCTCCACAGCACTTTTGTAGCTAATTTCACGCAGTTCAGCGGCAGAGATAGACGATACTACATTACATCCCCTCCACCGCACTATCACAGCTTATTTCACGTAGCCACGTAGCACAGAGGTAGAAAAAAGACGATACTACGGCTCTACATCCTTTCATCGGCACTTCTTCCTGACTGGGACCATATTCTAACGCTATTCTATTGCTGCAACTAATCATACACGATGGAGTGATGGCAATTTTAGGCCAGGTTAATGTGGAATGAGCATGGTTCCAAATCTTTACGAGAGATGCACGATACGCTAGGAAAAAAAAGAAAAAAAAAAAGAAAAAGGAATGGACTGAAAGTAGTCTGAAAACAAAAGAACGTCATGTTGGAAGTGAAGGGGTTAAGTCAAGCATCCAGAGTGTTCTAGACGAGGTGGGGAGGTTTCTAGCGAGGTGCCTGAGGGAGGGGAGAGGCGGGGAGGGGAAGGGAGGGGAAGGGAAGGGAGGAGAGGTGAAGGGGAAGGGAGGGGAGGGGAAGGAAGGGCGGGGTGGTGGGGGGTCCTCTACAGAGGTCAATGGTCTGTATTTGTAAAGAATCCTCACCATTACCACGATAATCGCGTCCCCCAAAAACAGTCTATTCAATACATCAGGAATTATTTAACCCTTTCCTATACTTTCCCTGTAATAGTTTCACTCCAGTCTGGCCGTGAAGAGTTTGGCAGTTGGATGAGAGAGGAGGAAAAACAAGAAGGCTGACACAATATTTCGATTCAAGGACGTTTATGTATACAACACGTAATCAGCCGCCACTCTGCCTTCGAGGGTGGGGTCTGGATGAGAGAGAGAGAGAGAGAGAGAGAGAGAGAGAGAGAGAGAGAGTTATTGCTTTGGATGTGGGGCGGGTGGGGAGGGGGGTAGGGAGAGCAGTTCAAACCAGTTCCCTGGCGCCAGTAGCTTGATTTTACATCCCTCAATGGCATCCTCTGACTCCCCTTCCCCCCAAGAAAACAGTAGAGCCCCAAACTACCCTCCTGTCATTACTACTACTACGACTACTACTACGACTACTACAATTATTCTCTCTTCGAACCTTCTCGTGTGTTGCAACCATTCCTCTCTCTTTTTTGGACACTTCACTTGACCATGCTTTTCTTCCTCTCACTCTCCAACTTTCCTCACCCTCTGTCACTCCAACTCTTCACCCTTTCAGTTTCCTCATTTATGCTCCCTCATGTCCTCTCCCAAACCCTCCCTCTTCTATCTCTCCTCGCCCTCACCCACTCGCTCTCCATCCCTCTCATTTCCATCTCTAATAAACTTCATCACCATCACTTAATTCCTCCACACCTTCATCTCCCTAGTTTATGCTTCCTCATCTCCTGTCTCCTACCTTCCCTCCTCTCTTGCTCCTTTCCCCTCATCCCCTTTCTCTCCTTCCCCTTACACTCCCACTTCTCCCTCACCCCTATTCCTCATGGCCGTCCTCGCTCCCACTCATTTCCATTCTCCATCCTTCCATCTGTCTCAGCATGTGCCTTCACCTTCTCTTTTCTCCCTCATCTCCTCTTTTTTCTCCCTCACCTCCTCTTTTCTCCATCACCTCATCTCTCCCTCATCTCTTTTTTCTCTCATTCATTCTCCTCCTTTTCTCTCCACCCTCCTCCCTTCCTTTATTCCATCTTAAGTTCTTTCCAATAATTCCCTGTCTTCGAATTTTCTCACCTTGTTCTTCCACTTTTGTGCTCCTTTGTACCCCTTCAAGTTTTTCTTCTTTACCACCGTCTGTACTCTCTTACCCTCTGTACTCCTCCCTCACCCCGTACTCACCAACTACGTACTCCTCAGCCTTGTACTCCCTCACCTTCTGCGCTCCACCTCCTCTTACTCCCTCACCTCTCTGCACTCCCCAACCTTGAACTCCCTCATCCCCTGTACTTCACCAACTTGTACTCCCTCACCCTCTGTACTCCTCTACTCTGTACTCCACCACCTTGTACTCCATCACTCTCTGTATTCACTCACCTTGTGTTCTCATCTTGTACTCCTCCACTTTGTACTCTCAACCTTTGTACTCCCCCACCATATACTCCCTCAACTTGTACTCTTCTGCTGTACCCCTTCACCCCTACCTCCCCACCCCCTCACCTGTCCACCCCCACCCCTCATTAATCTCAACCCCTTCACCACCATGACCTCATTCTAGTTCATTTCTAGGGCACGTCCACCTTAACTTGGCGCAGATTTTCGTCTTTATGCAACTTATTTCTCGTAGCACAGTGGCAGAATAAGACTATACTACGGCTCTACATCTTTCCCAACACTTCTTCGTGACTAGCACAATATTCTAGAGATAGTTTCTTGTTACGGCTCGGCGTTCAAGATGGAGCGATGATACTATGGGTCTGCATCATTTCCACAGCACTTCTTCGTGACTAGCGCAACATAGATTTAGGCCTTGTTGTACAGTTTCCATGATTTTATAGAGCAAGGGCCAGAGATCCTAGTTAGTGATGTGGTTCAGGTTTCCTCCAATTCTCTCTCTCTCTCTCTCTCTGCCTCTCTCTCAATTCCCCACACAATGTCCTAATTACCACCTCAATCCCTCTAATCACTCTCACTGCATCCCGTCGCCTGTGTGAATACGTAATTAATCATTAAGGTAATCTGTATTCTCCAAAAGAGCGTTATATTTTATCGCTTAATTGGGGCGGACGTAATAATCTGTTTTCCATTACTACTACTACTACTACTACTACTATTTTTATTTTAACACTAAGGCTACTACTACTGCTACTGCCACTACTACTACTACTGCTACTACCACTACTGTTTCTATTCCAACATTAAGACTACTACTACTACTACTACTACTAAATTTATGAGTATGCTGTTGGCAATTCTCCCACTTTCAAACTTTCTCTTTTCCTTGTCGAATCTTACCTAACCCCATCCGTAGAGTAGGTGAGCGAAAAAGTCAGGATGATGATGATGATGATGATGATGACTACTGTTCGTTATCTTTGTCTTATTCTCATGGTAGAGCTGACAATACTCATTTTCCCCTAACTTGGCCTAAAATTGCCATCTCCCCATCTTCAGAAATTTAGGTTTAACTACAGATGAGTACTTGAAAGTCAAACTAGTCACGATGAAGTGCAGTGAAACGAATGTAGCACCGCAGTACTGTCTTTTCCTGCCATAAAGTTTCATGAAATAATCTGCAAAATGACGAAAATCTGGGACATGTGATGGTGAAACGGGTATGTGTGTGGCAGGCTGCGTCGTATCAATCTTATTTCATTCGTGGTGTGGTGAATTCCCCTCCCCTCTCTCTCTCTCTCTCTCTCTCTCCACTTATAAGTCTCCTCAATCTATACCCCTTTTACTCAAACTTGGTCTCAAATTTGCCATCTCTTCAACTTCAATGCTGGATTGCAACACTAATTAACACTAGAATACGATGCTAGTCACAATGAGGTGCCTAGGAAAGGATGTGGAGCCGTAGCATTGTCTTCTTCTACCATCGTGCTACGTGACATAAGCTGCAAAAGCACGGAAATCTGGGACAAGTTAAGGTGAAAGAAGTATAGGATATCGCTCATACAGTGTGTCCCAAGCTCTTTAATCCCTACTAAGTAACGACCCTCCTTTATAATCTCCCCACCTCATCTAATCAGCTAGTAGTGTCCTCTTTCTTCTCTGGCTGATTTGGATGTAGTGAAGTTTCATCAATATAATTCTAGCCCCGGATATTCCATGAGTTCTGCTTCATTTCAGTTTCGGTTCTTTCACACAGGCATTTTACTATGTATGTAAGTTATATGTTTCATGATATCTTACGAAATCTTAATCCCTTCTTAAGTTCATGCGTGGGTATCTCAGGTCATCTTAATTCCTCCTTAAGTTCATGTACAGAAATCTCATGTTGTCTTAATTCCTTCTTAAGTTCATGTATAGGTATCTCACGTTAATTCAATTCCTTCTGAAGTTCATGCATATATATCTTTATCTTAATTCCTTCTTAAGTTCATGATATATATATCTTTATCTTAATTCTTTCTTAAGTTCATGCATATATATCTCACGTCATCTTAATTCCTTCTTACGTTCATCCTATATATCTTTATCTTAATTCCTTCTTAAGTTCATGCATATATATATCTCACGTTAACGTAATTCCTTCTTAACTTCATGTATATATATCTCACATCATCTTAATTTCTTTTTAAGTTCATGCATATATTTCTCACGTCATCTTAATTCCTTCTTAAGTTCATGTATATATATATCTTTATCTTAATTCCTTCTTAAGTTCATGTATCTATATCTTTATCTTAATTCCTTCTTAAGTTCATGCATATATATCTTTATCTTAATTCCTTCTTAAGTTCAAGCATATATATCTCATGTTACTTCCCTCTTAAATTCATGACCAGACGTAGCACAAGACCAATATTCGTCCATATCAATTGCTATCGTCCCTGCGCCTCAACTTAGCACATACTGTCATCCCTTTTCGTTTAGCGGCAGAATACGATAATGCTACAGTTCTACGCCCTTCTTCGTGACCAGCATTATATTCAAGTGTTAATCTATTGTCACAACTGAGGGTTCAAGATCAAATAAGATGGCCATTTTAGGTCAAGTTTGGTCACGTGAAAGTCAAAGGAGTATAAGCCAGCTTTTTTTTCCCCTTCATCATTAGTAAAAAAATATTTAATCATGAAAAAACTATATAAGTAGTGCATTAGTATTTTGTCATTATAATAATCCATATTCAGTTCTGAGTAATCGTATCCATCAAAATTCTGTTTTCATAATTATCAACTTTCGATTTTGGATGAACATGTCTACCAGTAATGGCCTATCATAAATTTCAGAAAATAATAATAATGATAATAACAACAATAATACCAACAAGGGAGGTAAAAATAAAAAAATAGAGTTTATTACAAATTCCAGTTTTATTCTCGATAAGTTAGAGACACAACCGTCACAGCACTTGGGGTCCTCCGGCGGGTGTGACTAGGGCCGCGCCGGGACCACAACAACAACAACAACAACCTTGGTAATGTGAGGCCCGAGGGCAATACTGAGCGTCATTGAGCACCTTCAGCACCAACAGGATTCAGGGAACGGACTATAGATTTAGGGAGTAAAGTAGGCAGTTTTCAGGGAACGGGGTATAGATTAGTGAGTCAGGAGGGAAGCTTTCTAAGTGGCATGGGAGGCGCCTCTGAGGTGTAAGAATAAATCGCTATGGAAGAGGTATTACGGATCCCCAAAGCCACTTACAAAACTACCCTTACTCTCATCAGCTTAGGAGCCTTTCAAGTGGATGATTTTTTCTGCACTTCTCCCTAACTTGTACTTCTCTATATAGCACGTGATGATCCCCTAGTATGAAATCTATCAGGAAGACATACATTAATTACTTGGATTATAAAAGTAACATAAAAAATAATACTGACATGCTATATACAGAATAAACCGGTTAGGAAGCGGTGCAATGGAACCTCTGGAAATGACGAAAACAGGAACCTAACTGTCATGCCTAGGGGGGTGGGGGGCTAAAATGGGTGGGAGTGTTTTGTTGCGAGGTCGTGGAGGGTGGGATTGCAGGAGAAGAGAGTAAGATAGCGAGGGTGGGGTACTGGATGAGAGATACATTGAAATACTGTGCTGGGTGGGGTAGTGGGGGGGGGTGAAATGGGTTGAGAGTGGGGAAAAAAACATGAGGGTGGGCAAAAGGAACATGCATTCTCTTGAGTTTTGACTAGTGAAAGAGGGACAGTGGGGTTGTGAGAGAGTGAGGATGGGGTAAGGGACGGGATGGGAATGACAGGGAGTGTCTGTGAGAAAGCTACTTTGGGGTGAGGCTGTGTGTGAAGGAAGGAGTGGAATGGTTGTAAGGGTGGGGGAGGGGTGGAGCAGAGAGGGTGAGGTTGTGAGGGGAAGGGATGGGATTGGGTAGATAGGGTGGAGTTGAGAGAGCGAGTGTGGATGGAATAACACAGCAGGGGTATGCCAGGGCCCCCACTGCCCCCCTCCGCCTAGCCTGCGGACACCTTTTTTCTAGCCTGCTGGGGGACGGGCGGGGAGGGGCGTTGAGCGCCGGCCGATCAGAGTCCTCCTTCCGGCTTCTGACGTAGCTGCCTCCTCCAGGTATCCTCCGTGACCTGGTGGGGTGGAACTTCTCTACAATGTACGCCTGAAGTTTATCCAGTGTACAAGTGGAACTTCTCTAGTGTACAGATGGAGCTTCTACAATGTACACAAATCCATGACACCGCTGCTGTAGACTGGCTGACAAGAACCAGCCACTGTGAACAACACTGGGAGGGCAGTGGGTGTGAGGCTCAGTAGACGTAGTATTCCTGTGATGATTCCGAGGATGTGTTGCTGTAGTAGGAGGAGTCTGAGATGGACCTGTTGAGTGGGATTTTCTTCTCGCCTGTCGTGATAAGTGAGGCCTTCTCCGGGTCGGAATTTGCCAGGCTTGGGTGTATTTTGGTATAAAGGCCTCCACTTGGCCGTCTCCTATCGCAGCAGACGTGCAGGATGAAAAGTATAGCCACCAGCAGGTGCAGGCCGACCACAAAAACTGTTGCCCAGCTGAATCCAGCCCAATCGAAGAGCGCCCCTGCAACAGATGGCCCGATGAAGGCACCGAGGGCGAAGGTGGACGTCCACATGCCAGAGACGAGGCCGTAGGTCTGAATATCGTCGGGGAAGCCGTTGGCCACTGCGTCGCGGTGTGCACTGGTGAAAGTTGCCACTAACTCCGCCCCGAAGCCTGTGCCGTGCATAACAAGGGCCAGGATGCAGAGGGGAAGGGTGGTGGGGATGGGCAGGAATGGTGCCGGTCCGATAATGATGAAGGCTGCCATAGTGACGAAGGCACCAAAGATGACAACATACCTTGGATTTACCCACTTGTCACACAGACACCCCCACAGCGGCGCGAAGATGCCATAAGTAGCGCCGTTCAGCACAAACATGAGTCCCAGCTGGAAGGGAGAGAGCTGCAGGGGGCGCAGATGTGGCTCCAACGTGGCCTGCAAGAATCCGATGCTGATGGAGGAGGCGATGATGGCGTAGGCGGCGAGGGAGATTGAGGGGACCTTCATCAGTGAGATCATACTGCCAGAAGACTCCTGTTCACCCTTGTCCTGGGACCCGTAGTTGGGTAGTATGCAGTATGTGATGCAGGCGGCCGTCAGGAGCATACTTCCAAGGGTGACGAAGGGGACAGTATACCCACCCAGCTCGAATAATGCCCCTCCTAGAGTTGGCCCCACGATCATACCAAGGCCGAAGCAGGTTTCTAGGGACGCGAAGGTGGCGCCCACGTTATCCGGAAACTCCTTCGCGATGATGCTGAAGGAGGCGGTGAGGAAGCCGGAGTTGCCCATGGCCTCCACGATCCTGACAGCGAAGGAGAGGCCGAGGAAGGCGCTGGTGTCGTTGATGCGGTCCAGGAATCCAAAGAGAATACAAGTTGTGGCCGTGGTGAAGATTCCGGCGTTGAACATGAATTTCGGCCCAATCTTGTAGAGGTAATTCCCGTATATAGGGCTAACAATGAAGACCGTGAGCTCGAAGACGCCGAATACGAAGCCGTATTCTGTAGGGGAGGCGCCCTTGGACTCCGCCAGCATGGGGTAGAAGGGAGCTTGCAAGGAGACGCAGACGGCGCTGCAGAAGTCGGCGATTGCGAACACGATCAGTGTCAGCCACTGCTGCCGTGAGTATCTGGCCATGGTTGATAAGCTGGGTTGTGCACTGGAATTACTGGTCGGGAGCCTGTGTGATGTGCTGGTATGAGTGGTGTGGTGGTATAAGGTGGTATTAACTGTATTGTAGTGGTATAAGGTAGTATGGGATGTGTTGTAGTAGTATTAAGTGGTATATGGTATGCTATAGTGATATAAGGTGGAAGAATGGTGTGGTGGTAGTGTTAGGGTATAAGGTGGCAGACAGAGTGGCCGGCTGAGGAGGTATGAGGGGGCAAGAAGACACACCCCTGTTCAACCGCCAAGGCTCCCGGGTGAACTGCAGGAGGGTCAGGGAGACGCGTGAATATATAAGCCAGCCGGAGGTGACGGTGGGTTGCCTATTGCTGAATAATTACCTGAAACAACACCACTCCTTTTGCTTGGGTTACACAGGGTTAGATTCGGTAGTTATCAATTAATTCTGTCTAGAGGAGGGTACTGGAGGACCAAAAGCAGCCTAAACTGCCATTCCTGCACATATAATCTAACCAATCCTGTCTGCATTCGACGTTTCTAGACAAAATGGATTGACAGCTAGCCTAACCCATCCTAGCCCACGCAGATCAACACATCTCACCATACCACCATCCCCCACACATCGTACACACCCCACAGATCACAGTGAGGTGTAATACGCAGGGTGTTTCACAGAGAAATAATGAAA
>NC_137042.1:26891778-26904278 GCF_032717465.1 Coenobita brevimanus
ACCAGTAAAATCAATCCTATACATTCATTCACCAATTATGACTCAAACTTTACAACTTCTCAGCTCAGTCCCATACACATTCATTCATTTATCATTCATTATACAACCATTCGCCCATTATTCAAACCAGACATAATCCCTGCTCCAAACCACACACCCACAAACATCAGGAAAAAAACACTAAACCTCAGGATAAAACAACAAACTTCAGGATAAAACAAAACACCCGCACCAGCCACACAGCAAGGGATCTCAGTGGTTGCCATGGTGACCGATGATGCAACTCAACCCCTTCAATACGGCGATGTCCTTCCGTCATAGCCTTGTCACCTCATTATCTATGGATGTACGAGTATGTATGTATCTATCTACCTCTCAATCTATCTATCCATCTAGTTACCTACCTATTTATCAATCTTTCTCCTTACCTGTTAGTAAATCTATCTATCTATTTTTCAGGTTTCACTGCGACTGGCTTTTTCCTCATGTCGTCCTTTCCCATAAAATTTTCACGCCAGATTCTCTACGCGACGTGGTGTTCCAAAACTCTCAAACAGTCAATTAGATTCCTGTCAATTCCCAAACGATTTGAATCAACTTGGGAAAATCCACCAATGGTACTGGTGATGGTGAAGGCTGAATCTAACCCGCCCATTTCGAAAAGTCCCCGTTCCATAAAAATCGTAACAGGAATAAAATTAAAATGGCGTTCTCGGGCTGAAGGGGTTAAGGAAGACGTGCTAAGAATTCTTCAAAGTCACTCACAATACAATCGCAAGTTAGAGTGTCATATATACGAGTCTGTCGGAAGTTAATATATGAGCACACAGGAGATACAAATAACTCGAGGCCTGTTACTAGTATGTCCCAAGTTACAATGTCCATTATGTCAATTTGTCGTAAGTTACAATGTCCAATATGTCAACGTGTCGCAAGTTATAATATCCAATATGCCAGTGTATGTCGTAAGTTACAATGTCCAATATGCCAGAGTGTCGTAAGTTACAATGTCCAATAGGCCAGAGTGTCGTAAGTTACAATGTCCAATATGCTAGAGTGTCGTAAGTTACAATGTCCAATATGCCATTGTGTCGTAAGTTACAATGTCCAATATGCCAGTGTGTCGTAAGTTACAATGTCCAATATGCCAGTGTGTCGTAAGTTACAATGTCCAATATGCCAGTGTGTCGTAAGTTACAATGTCCAATATGCCAGTGTGTCGTAAGTTACAATGTCCAATATGCCAGTGTGTCGTAAGGTACAATGTCCAATATGCCAGTGTGTCGTAAGTTACAATGTCCAATATGCCAGAGTGTCGTAAGTTACAATGTCCAATACGCCAGTGTGTCATAAGTTACAATGTCCAATATGCCAGTGTGTGTCGTAAGTTACAATGTCCAATATGCCAGTGTGTCGTAAGTTACAATGTCCAATATGCCAGTGTGTCGTAAGTTACAATGTCCAATATGCCAGTGTGTCGTAAGTTACAATGTCCAATATGCCAGTGTGTCGTAAGTTACAATGTCCAATATGCCAGTGTGTCGTAAGTTACAATGTCCAATATGCCAGTGTGTCGTAAGTTACAATGTCCAATATGCCAGTGTGTCGTAAGTTACAATGTCCAATATGCCAGTGTGTCGTAAGGAGGGGTGAGTCTCCATGCGTCGTCCTGGTGTGACAAATAACGCAAATACCCCAAGTACACATTCACGATACCCCAGACCTAAGACCTTGGTGGACGCTGGCTGAAGGACGATGGTGGGGGGAATGGGAGGCAAAAATAGGGAAGGGGAGGGAAGGGGGGAAGGGGAGTGGGAGGAGAAAGGGGGAGGATGGATGGGGAGTAATGATAGGGAGGAGAGGGAGGAAAGGGGAGAGAGGGAGGGGGTGGAGAAAGAGGGAGGGTGAGTAGTGATAGAGAGGGGAGGGGTAGGGTGAATGGGGTGGGGGATAGACAGACTGGGTGAGAGCAGGGGTGATAGGCAGGAGGGAAGAAGAAGGGGGGAGGGAGGGAGATGTAGGGGGTAGTGAGATGAAGAGAGGGAGGGAGGGAGGACGGGAAGGGGGAAGGGAGGCGAGGGAAACATCTAGAGACGGAGGAAGAGTGGAAGTATGATAAGGAGAGATCTAGAAAGGGAATGGGTGACTGGAGGTGAGTGGGAGAGGGAGAAGAGCGAGGTGGGACAAAGGACCAGAGAGGAAGGTAGAGGAGGGAAATGGAGGGATGTAGAAAGACGCAGGCAAGTAATATGAAGAACTTAAAGAGGGAGGCAGGACAGAGATGACAGGAGGAACGGGAGATGAAAGAAAGCAGGGAAGGATGTACAAAGGAAAGCAAACAACAACATATGTATATTTGCCCGCTCGAGACTATTCGTGAAGTAGAATATAATTAAGGTAACCAATCCATGGGTGAAAGACACGCATAGTAACGTAGGAGTAAGGAAGCAGGGGGGGGAGGTGATGGAAGGAAAAACAAAATGAAGGGGACTGATGAAACGAGAGAAACAGAGACGATGCTGGAAGAAAGGAGGTGTGTTGAGTAATAGAATGAGAAAATGTGAAGAAATAAAAAAAAACAAATACGGAAAGGGGAAAGAAAGGGAGATGGAAAAGAGAAAGGGGAAGAATGACGAGACTTAAAAGAGGTTTGATGTAAGGCGTTCCAGTTAGACATATTATGTTTTCATTTCGTTATTTCTTGGGAAATTTCTATGTCAGTTTTTAAGTGTGGGCAACTCTCTCCACCTGCCTCTCACTAATTGTTTTCAGAAGCGAGGTGATTCAATTCCGTAGACTTAAGCGACCTTAGCGAAACCAAACTACACCACACCACCCTCTCACACCACACAACACAAAATCACCCTCCCACAACACACCACACCACACCACACCACAAAACACCACACACTACAAAACTAGACACACCCCACGACACAAACCGCAGCATGCAACACAAAATCACCCTCCCACACCACATCTCACGAAAATATCACAGAATAAAAAGAAATATACGCAATTACATAAATACAGAGACACTTCAGTTCTTTGGAGGTGGTCCGGCCTTAACACTGAAAGACTGTGGACCATAGGAATTTTTTAAAATAAGGTTGACGAAAGGAGGAGGGAAGAAAGAAGAAAAATAAGGAAAGAAGGAGGCAGAGAAGGAAAGTAGGAAGGAAAGAGAAAAAAGCAAAAGAGAAACACAAAGGTGAGAATAACTGCCAGAAAATGAAAAGGAAGGAAGGAAAGGATTAGACACACTTACGTCGTTTCTCGTGACAAACTTCAACCTCTGAGTTTCTCCTTACCTGGAAAAAAAAAAAAACGTTTCAATTAGTTTCACGTTTATAATGACACACACACACACACACACACACACACACACACACACACAACCCCGCAACTTCCGTCCTTCTCGTTTTCTCTCATATTAATCATTTCAAGGGGAAATATTCCATTCTCTCAAACCATCACTCTTTGCATAAGAGTTGAGGCCCACTTCCAAAGCCATCACAACCCTGCCTCAGCGATAAGTAGAAAAATGGAAATGTTAGGAAAATATTGATAAGGACGAAGTATTTGCAAAGCGAGGATGAGAAAAGTGTGTGTGTGTGTGTGTGTGTGTGTGTGTGTGTGTGTGTGTGTGTGTGTGTGTGTGTGTGTGTGTGTGTGTGTGTGTGTGTGTGTTATTCTACTGGCAACGTCGTCTAGTCATGTCTCTCTGACATCGAAAAGGGAGGTAAATAAACAAGGCTGAGAGGGAGAGAGAGAGAGAGAGGGGGGGGGGGATGTGGGTGGGAGAGGTAATAGACAAGAAGAAAAAGTGGACGAGAGAAAAGAGAAAGGAAGCGAATGGGGAGAGAAAGTGAACACGAGAAAAGAACACGAGAGAGAAGGAAAAAATAAGTGAAAGGCGAAAAGGAAATTAATGGAGAATAATGGAAAGTAAAAGGCTTTTCGTTTCATCAGGTACCCTCCAGTCACCGATTCCCTCCCTCCCCCCCCTCTCTCTCTCTCTCTCTCTCTCTCTCTCTCTCTCTCTCTCTCTCCAGGCACTGCTCGAAATTGTGAGAGAAAAGAGACAGGGAGAGGGTAAGGGGATACGTTAGAGGGAGAGAGGAGGAAGATGGATGAAGGAGAGGGAAAGGTGAAAAAATGGGAAAAAGGGAAGGAAATGGAGGAGTGGAAGGGGGGACGGTAAAAGAGGAGAGGAGAAGGAATGAGAGAGGAGGGAAAGGAAAGGGAAAGGGAGGAGCGAGGGAGGGATGGAGGGAAGTAGGTAGGAAGGGCACTTAATCTATCAGCTTGTGAAGGTTATTTGCTGGGGTCAAGAGAGGAAGAGAAAGCCCGTGTGGAGGAGGAGGAGAAGGAGAGGGAGAGGAGAAAAGGGAGAGAAGGAGGAGGAGAAGGAGAGGGAGAGGAGAAAAGGGAGAGAAGGAGGAGGAGAAGGAGAGGGAGAGGAGAAAAGGGAGAGACGGAGAAGAGTGAGAGAATGGAGAATGGAGGCGAGAGGGATGAAGCAAGGAAAGGAAAGGAAGAAAGAGGAGGCATGAAGAGTCAGATCGAAATATATATATCCACAATAAACCAAACGGAGAGAGAGAGAGAGAGAGAGAGAGAGAGAGAGAGAGACTATACCACATTCTTTCTTACTGACACAGATATCCCTAACCCCTTTCAGCTTCATTGATGGCCATGTGTTGTCAGTTTAGGGGGGGGTGAATTTGGCTACCTTAGTAACCAAGGAGACTCATAACTAAGGCATGTCGAATTTCATACACCTACGATTCAATATTCAAATTATTCAAAGTGTGGGTGTGGTCCGCCTCCATTAAAAGAAAAAAAAGTGGAGTAATATTTCTCAGACTATCGTTGAGCACACACACACACACACACACACACACACACACACACACACACACACACACACACACACACACCACGGCCAAAATTATACATATATTTTTTCATTCATTCATTGCCAGACGCCATGTATCCCAGACGGGGTGGCCAATGGCTTAGAGTTAATTGTTTTACAGGGAGGGGCACTAATCCTCCACCAACCCCACTTTGACACACACACCACGGCCAAAATTATATATATATACGATGTACAAATCTAAATTTTACCCCAATGAGATTGATTTTATCACAACATTACACCCGTCAGGTTTAGAGTGTTGTAATCATCCACACACCTCAATCACTTCTCAATTAGGCACAGGTAAACACATACATATCACTTTCACGTATACCCCAACAACAAAACTCATCTCACAAACAAACAACAAGATCAGAACCCAAACACTAGCATCACCAAGCTCACCTATATAATCCCTCACCTCCCATCCACGACAAACATCGTTTTGCGAGGCGTTTTGCAAGAGCGTCGTTTCGTTTTCGGGCATAGTGTTTTGTCTTCCGCCTAAACAAGCAAACAAGGAGGGCAGACAAGCAAACACTCAGGCCAGGGCGATGTGTGTGAGGTCTGAATCCCCCTCCCCCCCTCCAAAAAAGAAAAAAAAGAAAAAGGAAATGAAAAAATCTGGTCCATATTGGGAGATCGGAAAACAGACCTCCTCCTTTCATCCCTCACCTCCCCCCTCTCCTTTCCTCCCTTCCTCCTTTCCCTCTCTCCCTCCACTTTCCCTTATCTCCTTTCACTTTCTTTCTCCTTTCCCTTTCCTCCCTTCCCTCTCCCTTCCTTCCTTTCCCTTTACCCATTACTCTCTTTCCCCCTGCCTTTTCCTTCCTACTCCTTCTTCAGTTTCCTCTCCTTTTCCCCCTCTCTCCCTCTCCACTTTCTCCCCTTTCCCTCCCCTCACAATTCCTCCCTCCCTCCCTTTCCTTTCCTCTCCCTCCCCCTTCCCCTCTACCCCCACACCCACCCGGTGGATCCAAGTTAGGGGGGTAGTGATGGTAAATGCAGTAAGTAGGTGAAGGTAAGTATGTAAGTAGGTGAAGATAAAGTGAGCAAGCATGTAAGTAGGTGAAGGTAAAGAGAGTATCCAAGTAGGTGAAGGTAAAGAGAGTATGTAAGTAGGTGAAGGTAAAGAGAGTATGTAAGTAGGTGAAGGTAAAGAGAGTATGCAAGTAGGTGAAGGTAAAGAGAGTATGTATGCAAGCAGGT
This sequence comes from Coenobita brevimanus, assembly GCF_032717465.1. NCBI lineage: Eukaryota > Metazoa > Arthropoda > Malacostraca > Decapoda > Coenobitidae > Coenobita > Coenobita brevimanus. The sequence goes on from NC_137042.1 coordinate 26,897,912, forward strand.
GATGGCAAAGACAGTATGTAAGTAGGTGAAGGTAAAGAGATTAAGTATGTAAGTAGGTGGGGTGTAATACTAAGTACGTGAAGGTACAGAGATTAAGTATGTAAGTAGGTGAAGGTAAAGTGAGTAAGTATGTAAGTAAATTCAGAATATAGGTGAAGGTAAAGAGAGTAAGTATGTGCGTGGGAGAAGGTATGGATAGTAAGTATGCACGTAGGAGAGGATAAAAATAAAGTATGTATGCTGGTGAAGATAAGGATAGTACGCACGCTATGTACGAAGGCAGAGATAAAGATAGTATGTATGTAAGTGCAAACAGAGTATGGTAAGGTGGGTAAATAAATAAGCAGGTAAAGAGTATGAACACAGGTAAAGGTCAGTATGTAAGTATATATGTAAGTCTGAAGACTGCCTGGTGTCCAAGAATAACGTAATGGAGAAAACAGTGTGGCTTAAGGCAGAGAAAGGAGAGAGCTGTCAGGAGAAAGTAAGAAGACGTGATAATAAGGAGGAAGACAGTGCCATTATTTGACAGAAGGAAGGAAAGTATAAGGTTAATGGAGATAGTTACCCGCCCTCTTGATAAGCCGATTTTTTTTTTTTTCATGGTCGGTGTGATGGATCCATGGTGACCAAACTGTGCGATGGTACATAAAATATAAGTAGTCAGTCATCTGTGGGTAAAGTAGTTGAATGTAAGAAAAGAAATGTTGGCGGAGAGATGGCGAGAGAAACTATCTATAAAAAGGTTGGGAAGAAAAAGAAGTAAAAAGAAAAATACTGACATAAAAACCGACACACCGAGACTGACAGACAGACAGACATACAGACTAATCGGCAGACATGCAAATACAAATAAAAGATTCCCGGTTTACATAAAACAGACGAATAAATAAATAAACAAATAAATATATGTGCGCACACACACACACACACACACATACACATATAGAAAGACAGACAGATAGACAGACAGATACGTACTAGTACCCATATATAGGAAGGGACAGACACACAGACAAACAAATAGATGGACAGACAAAGATACATATAGTCAGACAGACAGATATAAACAGACAGACAGACGAGCAGAGATAGACAGATGGACAAATAGGCCTGGAAGCTCTTAAGGGTTTAGCCAAGGTGTACTGTAGATGACCACAGGTAAACAGCACAGGTGAGTCAAGGTGAGGTGGGTTGTGGGGTACAGTGGGTAGGGAGGCATGGGTAGGAAGGAAGGAAGAGCAGAAGGAAGGAAGGAGGGAAGGAAGGAAGGAAGGAAGGAAGGATGGATGGATGGATGAATTATGAATGAATGACTTATCAATGAATGAATGAATGAATGAATGGATGGATGGATGGATGGATGAATGGATGGATGGATGAATGGATGGATGGATGGATGGATGGATGAATGAATGAATGAATGGATGGATGGATGAATGAATGAATGAATGAATGAATGAATGAATGGGTGGGAGGCAGGTGCAAGAAAGAGACAAATTAACAAACCGAGACAATGCAGATACAAACACAAATATACAGACAAAGATTAACACCACATACAAGTAGAGTGATAACAGAGACAAACAAAATGACAAACAGCTACAGACAAACATAAACACAGACAGACAGAGAGACAGACACCGCAGAGACAGACAGAAGAGAAAAAATAAAACACAGACGACATACAGCTGGATAAAGAGAGATGTTGTCATGACTCAAAAGGTTACGACAATGCGCTCTGCAGATGACCAAGAGTAAACATCGAAGGTAAGCCAAGGTGAGATGGGGTGTGGGGTACGTGAGGCAGGTGTGCTGATTAAGATGGACAAGTAGGTAGGTACATTGGTAGGTAGGTAGGTAGATAGGAAGGTAGGTAGGTAGGTAGGATGGTACGTAGGCAGGCAGGGAGGTTAAGTGAGCAGGCAGCCAGACAGGTATTAATGAATGAATGAATGAATGAGGAGAAGGAAGAAAGAAAGAAAAAGGAAATAAGTTACATGTAATAAATACACAAAGTGGAGGAAAAGATGGTAGGTAGGTTGGTAGAATGGAAAGACGGAATGGCGGACGTAGGGAAGGAAGGAATATCGAAGGAAGAAATATAAATAAATAAGTTGAAAGATAGGAAATAGGTCGGTACAGTCAGTCAGTAGGTTAGTGGGCTGGAAGGTAATCAGGCACGAAGGTAGGAAGGCAGGTAGGTAAACAGACAGGTAAGTAAACAACCGAATATATCAACTCAGGCAGCTAACGTTTTACCCACACAATGCTATAGAGTTGAAAGACAAAAAAATGCAAAATAGTAAAATGTTGCAGGAAAGTGGAAAACTATACGAAATTAGATGTAAAGCTGGTTAGGCAGGTAGACGGGCACGTAATTAAACACCTGATCATCCACTCAGGTAGATAATATACTAACATAACTAAAAAACACTTAAAAGTAGAAAAATAGGCATCTGTTAACAAAGTAGAAAAAAAGGTATTTGTTTATATATTACACAGAGTCCATTCATAAGATTCCCAAAACTATTAATGTTTTCCTAAGCTGATCGGTTCGTTTAGCTAAAAAAAAAAATAATAAGAAAGAAAAAATGTCCTCTCTGTTCTAAAGGTACAGTTGAAGTCAGTATTTCCTCTACAGATAAGTATGTATAAATAAATAAATAAACAGACAGACTGATAGATAAATAGATAGACAGATAGATAAATACGGAACAGCAATACATCCTTTATTTATTAAGAAATGAGTGACCTTCTTCATGGACGATGGGTTTGCTTAGAAATGTGAAACCGATGCCTTGACCTGTGTGTGTGTGTGTGTGTGTGTGTGTGTGTGTGTGTGTGTGTGTGTGTGTGTGTGTGTGTGTGTGTGTGTGTGTGTGTGTGTGTAGGAGCGTCACTTCGAAATTGGAAAAGGAAAGAAAGAATGAAAGGTAGATGTGTGTGTGTGTGTGTGTGTGTGTGTAATTCACCGGGTCGGTCAGGATCACATGGTGGTCGTGATCGTCAGCTTTTACCCTCCCGGAAGAGAGCTGAGGGCTCATATAGTCCGATCTAAGGGCAAGGCTGTGACCTTCACACACGCACACACCCGTCCCCTTGCTCCAGGGGGACAGTGACCACCCACTTCGTCAGTGAAACTTTTCACAACCTGAGCGAGGCGCGAACTCCCGTCTACCAGATGGCAAGCGAGAACGTTACCACTGCGCCAGCGAGCGGTGTGTGTGTGTGTGTGTGTGTGTGTGTGTGTGTGTGTGTGTGTGTGTGTGTGTGTGTGTGTGTGTGTGAAGATATACAAATACAGAGATAAGATAAGGACAGATAACAGACAGATGGACAGACAGAGGGAGAGACACAAAGAAATAAATGGATGGTAGAGAGGGCAATACGATAAAAGTTAAGGTGATGATGCCCGGACAAGAAAAATGAATTGTGTAATGGTGACCAGGGATGGAGGCAGGGGAAGGGAGAAAAAAAGAAGTGAGGAAAGGGAGGGGAAAGCAGAGACCAGGAGGATGAAGAAGGGTCGGAAAGGGGGGAGGAGGAGGAAAACTGAAGGAGAGGAAGAGAAGAACGATGTAAAGAGGAGAAAGGATGATGAAAAATGACAGTACGAAAGCAGAGCGACGGAAGGGAGGCAGGCAGACCTTGATCCTCTGCTGTCGTGGTTGCTGATACCTTTATTGGCAGTCACGTCATGCATCACCAAGCAGACGCCCCGGGAACACCTCTTCACCCATACACTTCACCTATACACTCCTTAGCAACGAAGGCCCGTGCTCTCGTCGGGTAAGGAAGCTCCCTGATACATCTCCCTAAGCGATTTATTCTGTTCGTTACATCTTACTGACCTCTACAATAAATTCTTCCAATATCGCCACACTATGCGTAAATATGGTACATACAAATGGATATTAACCACCCATATCCAAAAATAAATTGCTAATGAAGAGGTGCTAGGGAGCTTCCTGAACTGATGACAATACGAGCCTTAAGCCCACATTCTCGTCGGTTTAGGTAGCTCCTTAACACCTCTTCCTTAGCGATTTATTTTGCTTACTATACGTCACAATTGTTTTTGTGCTACTTAAATCGTTCTAATATCCCCACACACTGCATCAGTAAGGTACGAAACGATATTAACCAGCCGGACCCCAAAAACAAATCGCTAAGGAAAAGGTGCTAGGGAGCCTCCTTACTGAACGAGACTAGGGGCATAAGACTGCTACACGTACCAAAAATCACCCTTTAGTTTATTCTTGCAACTAACAGACGATTTTTCTCCTTATTCACAAATCCCACAACCCACCAACACTCCATTTTTTTTTCACCAACCCTTTCAGTCGGAGAACGTCATTTGTCATCCCCTCTTTCTGCTACCAGACGATTTTACTCAGCTTAGGAAAATACCCTGATACTGAGGGATTTGCCCAAGATTATACTTAACCCCTCCAATCTGCAAAGCCTCTCCTAAGCTGGATAAAAACCGTCTAGAGGTAGGAGGTATAAGAGTTTTAAGAAGTCGCTGTATTTACTATTTAAAGTCGAGGATCATGCCTACAAACTTTTACCTCCTACTGTATGTTTTCGTCATCGCCATAAGAGAAAATGTGTGATTAAAAAGGTAAACTATTTTAACTTTGTCCACGCCCTCCTTTTTTTTTTTTTTCCCCTATAGGCAGACCAAAATCGTCCTGCGTTTGGCCGGAAAAACAAACAAACACACATACAATAAAGTCCTCGAACTGAATGAGCTTACCCCTTCACTCCAATTACTTTTTTCCATTCTTTGTTTCTTTCTTTCCTTTTTTTTTTTGTCTCCACTTTCATTCGGATTAGGAGACACTTTATCGAACTGGAGGGATTAGATACAACGTTCCTTTTTCATAAACCATTCCCTCTACCTTCTCCTTCTTTTCTGCCTCTCCCGGCCATCATTCTCCTTTCCCCTCTCCTCCTTCATATTCCTTCCATTATTCTCCTTTCCCCTCTCCTCCTTCATGTTCCATCCTTCCTAACTTCCCTTTTCATCCATCTCCCCTTCTGTTTTTCCCTCCCTTCTACCTTCTTCCATCAGTCTTCTCTCCCATTTTCCTTCCTTCCCTCATTCATTCTCCTCCATGTTCTTTCCTCTCTTCCCTATTTTTCCATGTTCCTTCCTTCCTTTCCTCCTTCCTACTTTCTTTTCCTTCCTTCTCCCACAACTACACTACATCACGTTCCTCCTAATGCCCTGAAGAAAATCGGGAAGTTGCCAATGGTCATCATCCCCTTGGTTCTAATTGCAAGTATCAACAAACAACACCTGCTTATCTTGTTCTTTCTTCCCTGCATTTCCATCTTCCTTCCTTTTTTTTTTCTTTTTCTTTGTCGACCTTCCTCTTCCCTCTCCTATTTTCCCTTCTCCATTTTTCTTCTCTTCTTCCCTCTACACTTCATCCTTGCTTCCTTCCTTTTTCCCTCTACCCTTTCCTTTCCTTCTGACTTCCCTATATCTTCTCCTCTTCCCTCTTTCTCTGAACCCATTTCCTTATCTCTTATTTCTTCACGCTTCCTCTTTCCTTCCTTCCTTTTGCCCCTCTACATTTTCCTTCCTCTTCTCCTGCCCTCCCTTCCCCAGTTACCTCTTCCCTTTTTCCTACTCCTTCCATCCTTGCTCCCTCTCTCCCTCCCTCCCTTTATTCTCAGTTTTCCATAGCACCATCTACTTAATTCCAAACAGCACACAGGGAAGTCACCAGTAGGTCCCCGTCTCCTTGGTTCCAATTGGACACATCAACAAACAAACTACCCTCGTTATATTGTCCTTGTCCCCGCCCTCATCCTCGACCCCCCCCCCCAGCTCAAATCTCCCTCCCCCGCGTCCAGCTCAACTCTCCCTCCCCCCCCCAGCTCAACTCTCCCTCCTCCGCCCAGCTCAACTCTTCCCCCCCCCCAGCTCAACTCTCTCTCCCCCGTCCAGCTCAACTCACAAACACTTCTTGAATCCTCACTAATTACAACAGGGCAAATATGCAGTTTAGGATGGGGCAAGGTGATTATTAATAAATGATCTCTCTCTCTCTCTCACTCACTCACTCTCTCTCTCTCTCTCTCTCTCTCTCTCTCTCATCCTTCCTACTTCCACACGACTCCATGCAGTTTCTCCGAGCCACACTGATTATAACAAGAACAATTTATAAAGGATCACGGGAGCTATGAGGAAGAGCTACACGAACTGAAGAGGCTAACCCTTGAAAATGGCGCCGTATTGTAATGGGAAGCCTTCACGTGGTGGCACCGATATACCCTGGCGGCTCCACTATCCTCTTATACAAACTTCCCTCAACTCTATACCCGTCTCTCAAATGGGGGATGGTGGACT
>NC_137042.1:26909278-26916778 GCF_032717465.1 Coenobita brevimanus
TATTAGCCAAGTTACAGTGAAAAGAGTACAGCATCAACAATATAACCACATTCTTCTACACAGCCACCACAATCTCACACCTCACCAATTTCTCAGTGACTCAAGGGCATGTCACCCTACGCGTCCCTTTTGGAGAAGTCCTGTGATGGCCGCCGACAGCTCTGAGGTGTAAACAGACGGTAAAAAATAACATTGTTCCTTTTGTTTGTGGGGGTGATGTTATGGGAGGTGTGGGGGTGTGTGGGTGTGTGGGGGGAGTGTGTCGAGTCAATAGAGAGGAGCAGCACGGGCGTCCAAGGTTAAGAGAGCCAAGGGAGACGTAGGAGGGGGCAAATATATGGAACTGCAGGTATATACGTACACATACATATACTGTATATACATGAGATGTACAAACATACATACATACACAATACAGACACATGAGACGTAGGAGGGGGCAAATGTACAACTCTGGAGGGCATTCACAGTTCGTGCACATACATAAAAGGTGTCCACATACATATACGAGGTGTGACAAAAAAGAAACGAGACTTTGGCTGCTAATGATACACTTCATCAGCCACACAGTAATGAAGTATATCACAGTGTTGCCCAACATCTCAGCACTGTATGAGAAAAGCAGCAGTTCAATTAACCTATTATCATTCTTTTCACAGGTGGTTTTGTAGCTCCTGTCAAGTGCCCTCTGTCACAGAATGAGCCTTGAGCAAAGGATTACTGTCAAGTATTTGGCTAACTTGTTAAAACTCCTGCAGAAACCCTTGCCATGCTGAAGGATGTGTGAGGACAGAAAACAGTGTCCTGCACACGTGTCTATGAGTGGCACAAGAGGTTCAGGATGGGGAGGGGTGATGCTCCAAAATGTCCCTGACACATCCACATGACGGATCTTTTGGTCCTTGGAGGGCAGTTTGGGCACCAACTTTGCACAAATCTTCAGCATGGCCAAATCTTTCAATAAGATGGACCTCATTGACTCCTTATTTAATCCCTTTTGCTCAGCCATTATTCTGATCGTCAGTCTGCGATCACTCTGCACCAATTCCTTGACCTTCTGGATGTTGGCATCATTTCATGTTGTTGAGGGACATCCTGGATTTGGGTCATCCTTCATGTCACCCCGCCCCATCCTGAGCCTCTTGTGCCACTCATAGACATGTGTACTGGACACAGTTTCCTCTCCGTACACATCCTTCAGCATGGCAAGGGTTTCTGGAGGAGTTTTTCCCATGTTAGCCAAGAACCTGATGTTAATCCTTTGCTCAAGGCTCATTCTGTGACAAAGGGCACTTGACAGGAGCTACCAAACCACCTGTGAAAAGAATGATAATAGGTTAATTGAACTGCTGCTTTTCTCATACAGTGCTGAGATGTTGGACAACACTGTGATATACTTCATTACTGTGTGGCTGATGAATTGTGTCATTAGCAGCCAAAGTCTCGTTTCTTTTTTGTCACACCTCGTATATACTGTATACGCAGACACACATGGGAGACACATAGCTGGGTGTACATGAATGGATCTAGAGGGTATTTATTCACGTCGTGGTCCGACGTGCAGATGCATTATATACATAGGAAAGACATACACATACAAACATGCATACTAATATATTTCAGACACAGCAATGAAAATGTAGACACACACACACACACACACACACACACACACACACACACACACACACACACACACACACACACACACACACGTAGTCTCTCTCTCTCACACACACACACACACACACACACACACACACACACACACACACGAGGGGTACTGTAAGGACTTGGGCTTAACTTTGTACACACATAAGACACATATATTGTCAGACCATCTCCAGATTCATGATAGTCACAAAATATTACCACTGCCTCTTTTACTGAATTCATATCAACGTTGCAACCTGTGCACTGCATGACAACTTCACTCTCAAGTAGGAAAAATAATCATTGCCTTCAAACTTCTCACGATACAGCATATGTATTGCATGACAACAATATTCTGAAGTAAAAATAACCACTGCTTTTTCTCAACTTATTTTTATGATGCGGAATAAGTACTGGAAGACAACTTTATTCTCAAATCTGTGATCTCTGTGTAAACGACGATGGGTTAAAAAGTTTCAGGGTAATTTTTTCGTGGAATTTGTAGTTTTGATACTGTGTAATATGTCTACTAAAAACACAACTTTCCTTCTTCCATAAACTTCTGCTCTGTGTGTTTTTCCACCTGTTTGTTTACACTGGAGATCCTCACAGAGTATGCCTGCTTCAATACCCACACAAACTGGTCACATTACATTAGGCTAGGTTAGATGACATGACTTATTTTTCATCTGCGAGAGCAATGTATACAAAGTTATTCGTAACAGTTTTTAAAAATCCTGAAAGACATGAGTGAACTGACCTAAAAATTCACCCAATACTTACGCCATCAATTTTTCTTACTGTGACACCACCAGCACAACCGCCACCAGCACCACCACAATCATCATCATCATCATCATCATCATCATCATCATCACCACCACCACCACCGGCACCACCACCATCATCATCACCACCACCACCGGCACCACCATCATCATCATCACCACCACCACCATCAAAGGCTAATAAAACTCAGTGTAGCTCCTAGGTTTATTGTTAGTATTAAAAATATGTATATACACACTCCAGGAACCTTAATTCTTCGTAAATATAATAACGAGAGATCACGACTATGTACAAAATTAGCTTACCCTTTCGGTACGTTGACGTGTTTCATTTTTTCCCCCTCGTTCCTATACTCTTTTCACCTTAACTTGGCCCACATTTTCATTTTTTGCAGCCCGTTCCATGTAGCTCAATGGAGAAAAAGTAGAAAAAAAAAACTACAAATGGCACGTTTTCACAACCAGTATCGTTTTAATGTTACTCTCTTTTGTTACAACTCAGCATTCAGTACGGAGTCGTGGCAAGTTCAGGCCAAGTTAGAGTAAAAGGAGTATATCTACCAATTCTCTTCTGTTCTGTGGAGGCCTCTAGCAGTCAGGGGTAAATTAAGGCTATATCTTATTTATCAGGTCCCAAAAATCTCTCTAAAACTTCAATATCTGGAGCAACAAGAATAAAACCGAACACACGTCACCGGATTTAAAGATGGCATTTTATTCTTGCTATTTCCAGACTGCTTTACTCAGCTAAGGAGAGGCTTTGGGCACTGGAGGGGTTAGACAGGATTTGATATAGCCTTCAACGATCCCTTCACTGCTACATGTATCTCCTAAGCTGAACATAATCACGTGGAACTTAAGGGAACAGAACACAGAACACGTCACCGTATCTAAGGGATTTCATATTATGTCAGACACAAAGCACGTGATGATATGTCCACATTTGACATGGTGATGACTATGACCTATCACAGTTTACAAGGGTGAAGTCCAAAGTAATGCTCAATAACAATGAATGTCGAAGGGGAGGGGAGGGGAAAGGGAATGGGGAGAGGGGGGGAAGAAGGGGAATGGGAAGGGGAAGGAGAATGGGAAGGGGAAGGAGAAGGGGAAGGGGAAGGGGAAGGGGAAGGGGAAGGAGAAGGGAAGGGATGGAAAGTGGGGAGCAACTTTCATACAGCGTTATACTGGGCAGTCCAAATATAACTCTTCTTTGCCACTCTGCCGGGAGATTTGTCGTGTGTTGCTGGTGCGGCTCAGTATAATATCTATGCTGCATCAATTATTAACCTCCTACTCCCACTGCACACCCACGCCCACACCAGCAGACTGAACCGTTCCCACACCACAAATGATACCGCCAGGAGTGTCTAATGGAGCGCTATTTAAGGACCACCAAGAATTTGTGAGTATTGGCCGCATCGTAGGTGGCAAAAGGGGCTTCGTAACACCTCTCCCTTACCGATTTATTCTGCCAATGTACACCTATCTCTATGATGTTATTTTACCGCTTATATAAGTCATGGTTTGTACCAATAACGCACAACACGGTACTGAAATGTAATATGCAGAATAAATCGTTAAAGAAGAAATGTTACGTAATCTCCAGAGCCATTTCAAATGCGATCGTGAGCGGTGTCTGTACCGAGTCTATGGCCACATTTTAGGTGGTTTGAATTACTTGACACCTCATCCTTAGCGAATTATTCCCAATATTACGCCTCAATATGCAAATAATGTCGACATTAATGCGATAAAATAAAGATACAAGAGAGTGCTAATGGTGTAAAGTGCTAAATAAATCGCCAAGGCAAATGTGCTACGGAGCCTCCTTCGCCACTTACAATACTGCTCCATGGACCGTATTCTCAACACCTCTCCAACAGAAACCAAACCTGTATATCACATTTTAATATTATATATATACCAGTATATATACTTGCACCTAATATAAAACTTATAAAATTAAAAAAATGTACGACACTACATAATACTCTCGTATGTTATACAAAATTTTAAGGCAGCCTGTAACACCAACATACACGAGGAATAAATATTCAGGTGTCATGCACGTGATAAACTGCTAAATCACACACGTCAAGAGAATATGACCCTATACTATAATTGAGCACAGGACGGGACCACTCACGCTGCCACCCCCATCAAAGCGCCACCAGTGTCAGAGGCCTGCCACCTACTCCTCCCCTCACTGCCACAATCGGGGGGCCTTCAAGCTCCTGCCGGAGGGGAGGGATGTCCCGTCCATTTGGGGGCGACCCTTGCCACCCGCCCGTGCGGAAGCCGGTGCGGGTGCGGGTGCGGGTGCGTGTGTGCGTGTGTGTGTGTGTGTGTGTGTATGTGTGTGTATGTGTGTGTATGTGTGTGTATGTGTGTGTATGTGTGTGTGTGTGTGTGTGTGTGTGTGTGTGTGTGTGTGTGTGTATGTGTGTGTGTGTGTATGTGTGTGTATGTGTGTGTATGTGTGTGTGTGTATGTGTGTGTGTGTATGTGTGTGTGTGTATGTGTGTGTGTGTGTGTGTGTGTGGTGCGGGCCACGGGGTGAGACAATATTTACAACAATTTTTACATTCCTATCAAGGTATCGGCCCAAGATTTTCCTGTGAGGACCCCGCACTGCCATAGGTGGAGTCGTCGTCCTTGGGGTACAGCAGGGAGCGGCCCTCGTCCTTGTCGCTCGCCAGGCTGTGGTGTGTAGTGGAGTACAGCCGGCCGGGATCACTACCGCCACAGAACATGTACACACCTGTGCTTAACGCTACTAACAGGTGCAACGCCGCTACCAGAACCGTGGCCCACTTGAATCCGACGGCGTCCATGAGTACCCCACCAACTGATGGGCCAATGAAGCAGCCCAGGGCGAAGGTTGAGGTCCAAATTCCTGATACTAGTCCATAGGTGCTTAGGTCGTCAGGAAATCCACTGGCAACTACGTCCCTGTGCGCCCCCGCGAAGGTAGACACCAGCTCTGCACCGAATCCGACTCCGTGAATGATCAGGGACCCGATACAAAGGCCAAGGCTCGTGTCTAGAGGCAGAAATGGCATCGGGCCGACGAAGGAGAAAGCGACCACCACTACTACGGCACCGAAGGCAGTGACGGAGCGAGGTGACACGTGTCTGTCGCACAGCCAGCCCCAGAAGGGTGCGGTGAGGGCGTAGGTGGATCCATTGAGCACGAACATGAGCCCCATCTTGAGCGGGGACAGGTGTAGGGGACGCAGGTGTGGCTCTAAGGTGGCCTGCAGAAATCCGATACTGATGGAGGCGGACGTGATGGCGAAGCAGGCCAGGATGATGGATGGTAGTCTAAGCGCAGCCAGAAACTCCCCCCTGGAAGTCTGTGCATCGGAACTAGCCTCAGCGCCTACGGAGGGCAGGCAGCAGCAGGTCATAAGGGCGGCTGCTAGTAGGACACCCCCAAGCACTCCGAAGGGCAAGGTGTATCCTCCTAACTCGTATAGCGCCCCTCCTACGGTCGGCCCAACAATCAAACCAAGGCCAAAGAACGTTTCCATGGTGGCGAAGGCAGCTCCTACACTCTTGGGGAACTCCTTGGCGATGATACTGAAGGCGGAGGTGACGAAGGCGGCGTTACCTATGGCCTCCACGATCCTCACGGCGAAGGAGAACCCGATGAAGGAGGTTGTGTCATCCAGGCGATCCAGAAACCCAAAGATGACGCACATCACGGAGACGGTGAAGATGCCGGCGTTGTTGATGAATTTGGGGCCCCACTTGCTCATGAACCTTCCGTAGATGGGGCTGACGAGGAACACCGTCAGCTCGAACACGCCGAACACGAAGCCGTACTGTGTGGCCGTGGCTCCCTTCTTCTCAGCTTCGGCCGGGTAGAAGGGCGCCTGTAGGGATACGCACACGGCATTGCAGAACTGAGCCACACTGAACACCACTAGAGTCACCCACTGCCGCCGTGTGTACCCCGCCATACTCGCACCTCTAATTCCACTTCTCGTTCAATGTTCCACTAATTCCACTTCCGGCTCTAAAATCCACAAAAGTTACCTAATAATACAAATAATGTCCACTGTATCAACCGCAGGTCTATGGTATTTGAATCTCTTGAAGGAGGCCCGGCAGGTGGTGTCTATCTCCTGTGGATTTACTTGATCTCCTTGTTGCAGGCGACTATACTTCTTGCAATTCTACTGTATCTCTTGTATCCACTATATCTATCTCTTGTAGTCCTCTTGTTATCTTTTATCTCTCGCAGGAGGCGCGGTAGGTGGAGATATAAGGGCACGAGTGAGGCTACAGGCGGAGAAGCCCGGCAAAGGTCCAGCCAGACGGTCGGACTGGTAAGGTGTGAGTGTGTAGGGGTCGGGGCCGGCTGTGGGTGTGTGGACGCGGCCTCTCTCGCCTGCCAGAGGTATGACCACATAAACCACGTAGGACACCAAAAATAGGCTTAAAAACACAAGGCAGATTATTAATTTACGCTCAAAATTATATCCTTGTCTCAACTACAATTACACAACACTTAAGGCAAGGAGAGGACGGTGCACGACCTTCTTCTGTATCCTTCCTAAAAACAGATCTCAGATACAACAGCGGCCACATCAGCCACGTAGCAGCCCACAGACGGGGTCAAAAATGCAAGGCAGATCATTAACTTATGCTCAAAATTAATTCTTTGTCACAACTTCGATCCCTTAATCACAGTTAGGGCAAAGAAAATGCAGTGCCAGACATTCCCTTCTCTCTTATGTCCTTAAATGCAGATCTTCGAAACGAGGGCGACCAGATCAACCACGTAGCACCTCAAACATACGTTCATAATTAACTCACCGTCGCAACTATGGTTATCTTTATCAGAATTCGGGCAAGGAGAGGACAATGCAGGACCTATCAATGCCTACCGTTGTCCAGCTTGCTTAAACTAATCTTAAGAACAACATAAGAACTATCGTAAGTGACATCCCAACCATGCACTAGAGGTTCAACTCGGCTCAAAATTAACTCCCCCATGCAACTATGAAAATCTTATAATAATTACGGCAAGGAAAGGACAGTAAAGGAC
>NC_137042.1:26921778-26979278 GCF_032717465.1 Coenobita brevimanus
AACAACACACTCCACTAACACATTTAACGACGCAATAAATGTAGGCTAACTACAAATAAGTGTCTTTTTTTGTTCAGTCTCCCCTGTCCTTAGCTTCTCTCCATTTTCTCTTCTGTCTTACCATACCTTTCTTCCTGTCCATTTCTTCCAGCAATTTTCTTTTTCTTTATTAGTATGTTTTCAATGTCCTTCGTTTTTCCCCAGTATTTTTTTTCCTTGTGTACCATACCCTATTTCTTCCCAGCTCGCCACTTTTCTTCTTTCTTAAATTCTTTCATTACATCCTTCAGCATTTTTTTACCTTCCCCTCTCTTTCCTTTTGTTTCCTTCCATTCTCTTTCGTCATCACCCTTTTCTTCATAATTTTCTTCTCCCTGCATTCCTATCCATTCCTCTCTGACTTCTACCTCTCCCTTCCTTTCACTGATTATTCCTTTCTTTAATCTTCCCAACTCCTTCCTCTTTATTCCCTTTTCTCTTCATTCATCCCCTTAATATTAATCTTAGCACTCCTCCTTCTATCTTCTTCCTTCCTTCCTTCCTTTCACACTTTCGTCGCCCTTCCTCTTCTTCTCAATTTTCTTTCTTCAGTATCTGCATTCTCCTCTTCCTCCCTTTCCTTTATTTATTCATTTCCGTCTTCATATCCTTCTCCCCCTCCTCCCCTATCGTCACATATTTCTTCCATCCTCCCCTTCTCTCTCTCTCTCTCTCTCTCATACTGGTCAACTCTGGACGTCTCTGCCTCACTCCGTCTCTCCCACTGTCTATGACCTGCAGTCTTGAGCCCAGTGTGTCTGTCTCAACATGAATAATATTGAATACGGACTTTTCTTTAACTTTCGAGAGTCAAGTTCTCCAGCTTCTCTCTCTCTCTCTCTCTCTCTCTCTCTCTCTCTCTCTCTCTCTCTCTCTCTCTCTACCATACGCGATTTTCTCTGGTTAGATAAAATACAGTCCGTTCTGTTTACGACCATCTGCAACAACAACAACAAAACACACACACACACACACACACACACACACACACACACACACACACACACACACACACACACTGACCAAACAATAAACAACAAGATTAAACATAAATACTGATCATGTTTAAAAAAAAAAAAAAAAAACTGACACGCATTCATCCCTTCACTACGATATCATTTTGTTATTATTATTATTATTATTATTATCTTTATCAAAAAACTTCAGCAGGCTCTTAGGGATTCGAATCAGTGCCCATGACCTTCAGCGTGACGAGGCCACTGACCACTGCACCGCCAGACGCCTATAAACATCCAGCTAAATAATAAACACATGCGGTAATACACATCAGCAATACTGGCAGCCACGGGGGAACTTATACAACGCTCTCTCTCTCTCTCTCTCTCTCTCTCACACACACACACACACACACACACACAACAACAAACTATTACGTGAGCTATAGACTAATCCCAGTACTGCGGTGACACCAAATCGTATGGAGTGTTGGGTGAGAGAGAGAGAGAGAGAGAGAGAGAGAGAGAGAGGCATCTGGTCTGTGTTATTAAGACGGCGTATGAGTTCCTGAGTGTTACGTGTGTGTGTGTGTGTGTGTGTGTGTGTGTGTGTGTGTGTGTGTGTGTGTGTGTGTGTGTGTGTGTGTGTGTGTGTGTGTGTGTGTGTGTGTGTGTGTGTGTGTGTGTGGGGTGGGAAGATGCTGAGATAAGGCTAAATTGATGCTGAGGCAGGAATGGTAGGCCACGGGGACAGGCCGCTGTGGATGGTTATTATTGTTGTGGATGGGCTGAGAGGGAGAGTAAGGGGATAGTGACTGAGACAGCAATGAGTAGGGATTGTGAAAGTAATGGACAGTGATTGTGATAGTAATGGACAGTGACTGTGATAGTTGTGTAGGCTATAGTGATTGAGACAGAGATGGATAGAGGTTCACGCAGTGCGGCAATGGATAGTGATTATAAGAGTACCGATACCTGCCTATTCCTTCCTATCCCCCACTGAAGCGTAGGAGGCAGAGGCTAGGCTATCATTTTCCAAACCATCTAAGCGTAGGAGACCAACTTACGGCCCTGGAAGCCATTATTAAAAAAAAAATGGAACTCAAACCCTCATAGGTCACACTGAAATTCGACTCGTGTGCTGTACCGTCATTGCCACCGGACGTCTATGGAGTGTGGTGGGTTGGGGAAAAATAATCTGAGAGAGAGAGAGAGAGAGAGAGAGAGAGAGAGAGAGAGAGAGAGAGGACAATTAGTGTAAAAAAAAAAAAAAAGTAGCAACCCGGATGATGAAGCAAGTGGAGACAGACAGATAAATGTATGAAGGAAGGCACTTGGTAATTTAGCCGAGATGGGAGGATACGTTATGATGATGATGATGATGATGATGATGATGATGATGATGATGATGATGATGATGATGATGATGATGCAAAGAAATATAATGTGTTACTGGACCGCACAGCTCTGTTGCAGTTATAAGGAGCAGCAAACAGTTCAACCCTTTCAGTACAATGACATTTTTTTGGGATTATCAGACGGTTTTATGCATATTTAGGAGAGCCCCTGGTAGAGAAGGGGTTAATGAAGGCTATACCCAACCCCTCCAATTTGAACTGCCCTACTAAGCTGAATAAAATCGTCTGGAGATAGCAGGAATAAAATATAATACCAAGTCCTCGGCCTATAGGGGCTAATTGGGATGCTGCGATTGAAGCTCTTGCACTACGGAGTAAATGACTCTTGCCCGAGTACAGAAAAGCGTTGTTGGGAAGAGAATTATTGCAAGAGTACGTACGTGGGTTGCAGGGTAGAGTTATAGAATGGGGCTGCAAGGATGAGAGTTATTGCAGTACCTATTACACGGGCTGCAAGGAAGAGCTGTCATGAGGTTGCAGGAAAGAGGGTTACTGCAAGAGTTTGGCTACACTGCCAGACAGAGTAGCACTTCATAGGGCGAAAAGACTGATGCAGAAGATTAGTTTTGTTGCAAAGGAATGTTGCTGGACTACGGAGCCAAGTACTGCAGAGGAGGGGGAGGGGGAGATAGAGAGCAAGAGAGGGAGGAATGAAGGGGAGAGAGGAGGAGGAAGAATGAAGAGGATGAAGGGGGTGGGGGAGACAGGGAGGGGAAGGAGGAAGAATGAAGGGGAGGGAGGAAGAGGAGGAAGAATGAAGAGGATGAAGGGTTAAAATGCAGGAGAGTGGGGGGGGAGGAAGGAAGGGGGAGAGAGGGGACAGGGGGAAGGAATGGGAAGGGAAGGGAAGAAGGAGGTGCATGAAAATTACGAAGAGAAGGGAAGTGACAGGAATAAAGGGGAAAGAGGACAGGTGATAGAGTGGGCGAAGTGAGACAAGTAAGGAGGAGGAGGAGGAAGAGGAGGAGGAGGAGGGGGTTGAGAGAGGGGAAAGGGAGGAGGAAGAAGGGGTGAGTAGGGGAAAGGGGAAAAGGAAGGGGAGGGGATGAAAGGGGATGCAGGGGGGTGGAAAAGGGAAGAGAGGGAGAGATGTAAGTGGAAGGTGTGAAGAGGGAACAAACAGAAGGCGGGGGAGGGGAATGAAGATTAGAGAGGGAGAGGAAGGAATAATAGGGAACAAGAGAAGGAGGTGGGGGTTGGGGGAGGGTACGAGTGGGAGTGGGGGGAGGGGGGGAGGATGGGAGTGGGGGAGGGGGTAAAGGGAGTCCTTTTAGTGCGTATGTCCTGAGCTTCGTGTCCTTGGTTCAGTACTAATCACGTGACCTGCAGCATCCATCTCTCTCTCTCTCTCTCAAACACACACACACGGAACTACACTTACTTCATCTCACCACTCAAACACCCACACCACACCTATCCACCCCCCACGCATCCACCCCCCTACACACACGCACACTCAACCCCTCCCCACATACACGTCCACCCACAGAATCCCCTTTCCCAGACACACACAATCCCTCCAAAACACAAATTCCACCTAAAAGTCACATTGTCTGGCTCTACATGAACACCAAACTCCCCTTGCTAACAGTTACATCACACACACACACACACACACACACACACACACACCGCTCGCTGGTGCAGTGGTAACGTTCTCGCTTGCCAACTGGTGGAAGGGAGTTCGCGCCTCGCTCAGGTTGCAAAAAGTTTCACTGACGAAGTGGGTGGTTACTGTCCCCCTCGAGCAAGGGGACGGGTGTGTGCATGTGTGAAGGTCACAGCCTTGCCCTTAGATCGGACTATATGAGCTCTTAGCTCCCTTCCGGGAGGGTAAAAAGCTGACGATCACGACCATCAAGTGATCCTGACCGACCCGGTGAATTACACACACACACACACACACACACACACACACACACACACACACACACCAAAATCCACTCTCCCGTAATCACATGAAGCAGCGGGATTCAGAGCACGGAAGTCTTCGTCTATTCGGTGACAAGTTCTACTTTTTTCTTTTCCTTGTCATTCATTCTCGTTACAAGTGGCGGTCTGTTTTCATCTGACGGAACTGGAACATTCAGGGAGCTAGAATTCTTAGCTGTGGTGGTATGAAATTCGACTAGCCTTATCTATGAGGCAGAAAAATGAGTCTCCTTGGTTATCAGTCAAATCGACCCCCTCAATCTGACTACATCGAGCCATCAAGTGGGCTAAAAGGAGTGAGGGAATCTTCGACAGGTGTAAAGAAACAGACTCCGCCGGACGATTTCACTCAGCTTAGGAGAGCACACCGTAGTAGTGAAGGGTATTAAGTAACTCCCTTGGTTTTGGTTTTGCTTGGAGGGGACATCCTTGAGAGATAATGGCCTTTGGTCTCTTCTTCCTTGCATTGAAAAAAAAAGTTAGAAAAGTCTCGCTTGAAATTAAATAAGTTCATCCTAAAACTAGAGAAAAAAGAAAAAACGCAGAGTAAAAAAAAAAAAAAGAAAAAAAAAGAAACTGGTAAGTGGCGCCTTCACGGGGTGGCACCGATACAACTAGGCTGCTCCACTGCCTAGTAATACAAACGTTCTTTAGCTCCCTCCCTCTCCCCCTAATGAAGTATGGTGGACTGCAAGAGAACGACAGCTTCAGCCTGCAGTCCACGGAGTTCACGTCCATACGAGCTGGGGCCACAACAACAAGAATAACAACAAACAGAATACAACCACTATGGCGTCATTATAACTACTGAAAATCTCCGTCTGTCATGTGTGGCGGGAACTTCTGGTACGTACACACACACACACACACACACACACACACACACACACACACACACACACACACACACACATTAGCGAGGTTGGCATACAGACGAGAATAAACACAAGAACAACACACTCACGCAAAAAACACGAGAAAAAAACACGAGAATAAAACGTTAAATATCACTGTTTATGCTATCTCTCTCTCTCTCACACACACACACACACACACACACACACACACACACACATACAAAGCTCATTATAATAAAACTGCACTGATTACGTGTGTGTGTGTGTGTGTGTGTGTGTGTGTGTGAGAGAGAGAGAGAGAGAGAGAGAGAGAGAGAGAGAGAGAGAGAGAGAGAGAGAGAGAGAGAGAGCCATCAGTATTCAAGCACATACATTCATTCATTAAACAGCTCAAAATAAGTTATGCAATGGGTGGGTGGATGCGCCTGAATACTGATCTCTCTCTCTCTCTCTCTCTCTCTCTAAAACACACATCACACCCATTAACCCTTTCACAGCGAGCACATCCCTCCTTTCAACTTTACTCTTGCAATCTCCATACGATTTTATTCAGCTCAGGAGACACTAATAGTTGTAGTAGTAGCAGTAGTAGAAGTAGTAGTAGTAGCAGTAGTAGTAGTAGTAGTAGTAGTAGTAGTAGTAGTAGTAGCAGTAGTGATGGTGGTGGTGGTGGTGGTGGCAGTAGTAGTAGTAGTAACGATGATGATGATGATGATGATGATGATGATGATAATAATAATAATAATAATAATAATAATAATAAAGTGGTCTACTGCTGGCAAAACTATAATATATAATTCAACAATGGATCTAAATACTTAAAAGTATCTCCAAGATGAACAAATCGTGAGGTGGTAACAAGAGCAAACTAAGTCGCTGCATGGTGGGTGTTAAGGAGACGCACTTTCCTTCAGGGGGAGGGAACGGATCACCTTTTAATTTTGCGAACCTCCAAACACCTTCCCACCCCTCACTCCCAACACTATGTCCATCCTGTCCTCTCTCCTCACTTCCCTCTCTTCCCCTCATCTCTAAGTGCACTAACTCCCCCCATCCCCCACGCCTCATCTATCCCCACCCATCTTCTCTCTCTCTCTCTCTCTCTCAACTAATCAGTCTTGTGACCGGCAAAACCCGACCTTCCCCCTCTGACGTAAAGGCCGGAGCCAGACTTTAAAAACTTGAGACAAATACCCAGACGTAATTATCTCTTATTTTTGACAGGAAGGACGAGGAAAGGAGAGCAATGAGTCTTCCTAAGGCTCACGATCCTCCTAAAAGAAAAACTGAAACTAAGAACGGTGAAATTTTTGTGGGTTATATTTGTTTTCTGAACGAGGAAGAGAGGGGAAGAGAGTGATGAGTCTTTCCGTGTCTTCGTTCTTCCTGCAAAACAAATCTAAGTTACGTCTGGGAGCCGATCATAAACAACAGCAAGGAAAGGTAAACGCAAACCTTTCTTGTATTTTTTGTTCATCCTGCAAAATCAAATCTAACTTACAAAAGGGAACCGACCAAAGAGTGCAGCATCTCTCCGTGTCTGCTGTTGTTCGTGGGAGAAAAATCTACGGTTCGTCATGTCATCGATCGTAAATATGTTTATTAATGCCAAAAACAAAAAGTTATATTGCGTCATCTAACCATGGTATCTACTGTATGAGCAAAATATACGATACCACAAAATATTATGGCACCAACGTCCATCTCAGCCCGTTGGTGTAATAACCAAAATAAATCGTTAAGGGAGTGGTGCTACGAAGCCTCCTATTCCACCTACAGCGTCACTTTGAATACGCCCCAGTCTCGCCTCTCCCCGCCCCTATGACGTCAGTAGTGACCCTCAAACGCCACGCCCCATCGCAGGTCAGGCCGCCTCCTCGTGGATCCACAACTGGCGCCAAGCAGTTAACCTCAGTGGCGCCAGAAGACATTAAGTACTGCTGGACTTGTTTATCTGAGTCTCTCTATCCACCATCCGTCTGTTTCTTTGTCTGTCTGTCTGTCTGTGTCAGTCATTCTGTGTCTGTCATTTTGTCTGTCTGCCTGTCTGTCTACCTGTTATTTTATGTCTATCCACCTCTCGATCCATTTATCTATATTTATCTATATATTTCTCTCTATCTACCTTAAATTTATCTATACATCCATCTATTAATCTATCACCTATACACGTACATCTCTATCAATCTCTCTATCTACTCCCTGGCGTCCGATAAGGTGCGTAGCAGAGTGGAGTGTGTGTTGATGCATAAAGGAGCCTGACCCGTGCTAGCGGTTCCCCTCTCTCACGTGATCACTTTCTCACCCTCACTGCAGTCACTCACCACATATACTGCACTGTCGCTTCACCAACACTCTCTTGCTCACGACACTCACCCTCTCAATTACTTCTTCAATACTGTATTTTTCTCTATCTTGTCACTCACAGTCCATTCTATCTTCATCATTCTGTATTTCTCACACCTTCGCTCCTTACACATTCGACCACTTTTTCAACAGTGTCTCTTTCACACGGTATCATTCCTCACACTCTGTCTCTTTCTCACACCGTCTCTCTCACACTGTCATTCCTCACACTCTTTCTCACACTGTCTCTTTCTCACAGTCACTCCCCATACTCTGTCACTTCTCACACCGTCACATTCTGTTTCCTCACAGTGTCATTCCCCAAAACTGCCAAAACCGAAACAGACAAAATCTAATACACTACTAAACACACATCCCAAATCTAAAAATACCCCAACAAGTACATAACCTTCTCAAACACACAAACACCCTCATAAATGCACAGAAACCCTCACAAACACTCAACTCCTCCCCCCTCACACGCACACGCCGCAGGCCAGTAAAACAAACAGGTCCCTTTGCGCCTGCACGTGTCTGGGTTGTGGTACCCTAAGGCAGTCTAGTCGCCCACCCCACGTCCTCCCTTGCCCCCCAATGCTATCCTGCCTCCCCCGCCACCTCCACGTACCCCCGATGCTATCCTGCCTCTCCCATCCCCTCTTCTCCCCACTCCACGCACCCCAATGCTATTTGGACTTCCCCCGCCCCCTTACTGCACCCCCCACTCACGATCACTAGTGATGTTCCCCACCTAATCCTCCCTCACGACCACCCCTCATGACCCCCTGGTTTCCCCTCCCTCATGACTCCTCTCCCTGCTCTCCATATCGGTACTACCCCACTAATGCCCCCTTCTTACGACCTTCCCCTGTCCTTCACGTCAGTACGACCCCCTACCCATCTGTTTCATCCAACCCTCCTACCCTGCTCCCCCTGCTACCCCCTACTCCTCTGATGTCCCCCACTACTATTCTGCCTTCCTTTGTACCACCTAACGACTCTCCTCCTGCACCCCAACCTACTACCCTGATCCCCCTGATACCCCCTCCCCCTCTGATGCCCCCAGTACTAGTCTGCTTTCCCTGATACCCCCCTACCGATCCTCCCCCAGCACCCCAGGCCACTACGACCCCCCATCCTGTTGTGTCTCCCTCACGACCACTCTCGATGCCAACCTCACGACTCTCTTCTGTCCTCCACTACTCTGGCAACTTAAACCCCTCACTACCCTGCCCTCCACTACCCTGCATCATACTACTCTGCCCTCCACTACCTTGCATCACCACTACCCTGGTCTCCACAACTCTGCACCACCACTACCCTGCCCTCCATCACTATCCTGTCCTCCACCACTACCCTGCATCACCATTACCCTGCCCCCCACTACCCTGCATCATCATTACCCTGCATTACCACTACCCTGCCTTTCACTACCCTGCATCACCATTACCCTGCCCTTCACTACCCTGCATCACTACTACCCTGCCCTTCATTACCCTGCATCACCACTACCCTGCCCTTCATTACCCTGCATCACCACTACCCTCCCTTCACTACCCTGCATCACCACTACCCTGGTCTCCACTACCCTGCATCACCACTACCCTGCCCTTCACTACGCTGCATCACCACTACCCTGCCCTCCATTACCCTGCATCATCACTACCCTGCCTTTCACTACCCTCCATCACCACAACCCTGCCCTCCACCACCCTACATCACCACTACCCTGCATCACCACAACCCTGCCGCTCGATCTCTGGCTGCTACACCTTCAAGACGATAACAAAACCAGACGTCAAATTAGGTTATATAAACAGAACCCAGGAGGTGCTATTCCCAGTGTGTGTGTGTGTGTGTGTGTGTGTGTGTGTGTGTGTGTGTGTGTGTGTGTGTGTGTGTGTGTGTGTGTGTGTGTGTGTGTGTGTGTGTGTGTGTGTGTGTGTGTGTGTGTGTGTGTGTGTGTGTGTGTGTGTGTGTGTGTGTGTGTGTGTGTGTGTGTGTGCATAACCTCACGTAGCGCCTGACTAGCACCCCATATGTACGGCAGGAACTGATATGCTGTAACAATTTAACGGGTGATAAGGATTTCCTACAGGCTTTCTAGATTGTGCATTATATGTGTTGTACCTGATTAGCCTTTACTCACAATTATTCATGATTATTTTAGGGTGAATTATTATATGTCTGGATATATATAGACAGACTGATAAACAGACTGATATATAGAGAGAGTGGGACAGATAGATATATGATTGACAGACAGGCAGATAGATAAAGAGACAGATTGATAGATACTGCACACAGAAGACAAAGAAATGGTTCCTATCCACATGACATACATTTATTTCTGTAATGGTACGTGTGAAGACAAATGGATGATGACGACGACAACGACCACAATGAAAATTATGATGATGATGATGATGATGATGAAGAATTTAGAGAGACGTAAATCAGAGGAGCTTGATAAAGATTTTGCCTGAAGGATTCGATGGCAACAGTCAGTAGTATTAGTAGAACGACCGTGCCTCGAAAAGTCACGAGTAAATAAATTAACAGTGGATTCATACTTCCATCCAACGTGTGTGTGTGTGTGTGTGTGTGTGTGTGTGTGTGTGTGTGTGTGTGTGTGTGTGTGTGTGTGTGTGTGTGTGTGTGTGTGTGTGTGTGTGTGTGTGTGTGTGAATTCATCCATATAAGTAACAACGAACTTAAAACAAGACACTTACGATTACCGTATCTAATTCTACTTTCGTGATAATACTGCGTAGTAATCCCCCCCCCCCCTCTCTTTCTCTATGTGTGTGTGTGAGTGCACGCCGGACCGGTCTCCCCCTAACAGCACTTGCACCTCAGGCTGTCTGGGCACCCTGTTTACCGGTATCTGTTTTTACCACCGGTCCTCCCTGTCTCTCCTCTCTGCTATCTCTACCTTCTCTCTGCGGTATCTCCCTTCTCTCTGCTGTCAGTCCTTCCTTTCTGTTTTTCCTCTCTTCGTCTCTACTCTTGCCTCTCACCAGCCTATCTCTTACCTCTTCCCGCCTCTCCTCTAATGAATATTGCCTCTCCATATTTTCTGCCTCTCTCTCCTACCTTCTGCCTCTGTGCCTGCCACCTGACTCTCCTCTCCTTCCTACCTCTCACCTCTTCCTATCTCCTTCCTCTGTTCTTCACCCCACTCCTTACCTCTTCCTACTCTCAGCCTCTCCCTCCTCCCTTTCTATGTCTCTGTCTTTCCTCTCCTTCTTGTCTCCCTGTCTCTCCTCTCCCTCTTTATCTCTCCGTCTCCCCCCATTTTCTGCCTCTCTTTCTCTCCTTCCTCTCCTTCCTACTTCTCTTTTTCTCCAGCCTCACCTCTCTTTCTCTATCTCCTCTATTATGTACAGCCTTCCTTTCAACACATTATCTGCTTCTCCCTACACTTTGTCTGTCCTTCCTGCTGCCTGTTTCTCTTGGTTACCTCTCTCTCTCTCTCTCTCTCTCTCTCTCTCTCTCTCTCTCTCTCTCTCTCTCTCTCTCTCTCTCTCTCTCTCAAATTGTGGTTCCAGAATTCGTCTCTATCACAATCAACTAACAGCGGACCCTGTGTGTGTGTGTGTGTGTGTGTGTGTGTGTGTGTGTGTGTGTGTGTGTGTTTATGTTATTGCAAGTACCTATTATACTATCCATCTACCTTTGTTGTAATAAGCTAAGGATATCACAATCAGGTGTTAGGGTGCTAGAGGGAGTGTTGTTACGGCGTGTCGGTGAGGCCATAGAGAGGAGCGGTGAACACGGTAACACCGAAATCAAATCTACAATCAGCTCCTAGCAACATCCTGCACCGAATTTGCAACCACACAATACCCACTCCACGGCTCTATCCACTCCTCCACCACCACCTCCTGTATGTATGTATGTATGTGTGCCAACCTGGCCTCTTTCTCCATGAAGCTCCACCATCTGCCTCACGTTCCTTAGCAACCGACATTTATTGATTTGGGGGTTTTATGTCTTTGTCATCACCCTCGATTGCTTCGGATTCATCAAATTAATTTTCAAAGTCCACGAGAGACTAACTAGGAGAGGCGACTTTTTTTCTTTTTTTTTCTCGGGAGTCCATATGTAGAGAGGTACGATACGATTGATGTGACTGTGTACCTTCATATTCACTGACGTCACAAGCTGGTATTTGAGCGACTGGAACTCAAGAACAGGTTTCCGGTAAAAACGAAAGAAAACAGAACAAGAAAACACCGAATCCCCGACGAGGCCGCTCAATGCCGCACACCACACACTGCTATTATGTCGGTGTTATTCATTTTTTTTTTTTTTTTTAATGCAAGGAAGAAGGAACCCAAGGCCAGAAGTCAGCAAGATTGTTCCCTCCAAGAAAACTTAAAAACAAAACAACAGAGTCAAATTCAAGATCCGTTCAATTCGAGATGCCTGAACACACTGCGCTGTTAGTGTGGCCCTAGGTTCATCTGAAAACGTGAACTCAGTGGACTGCAGGCTTAAGGTTCTCTTGTCGTCCTCCATCCTCCGTTTGGGAGATAGGAGGAGGGGACTGAGGGACGCTCGTATATCCAGGCAGCGTACCCAAGCGGTCATATCAATGCCACCACGTGAAGGTGCCCCTCTCCAGCACCAGACGACTGCAATGATAAAATAATAGAAGGCGTCGCCGTACTGAAGAGCTTAACCTTAGGCGACAAATGGCCTCTCACAGCTGAATTAAAAAGTCTGTTAAGGAAGCTCCCTAACACTTATTCCTAAGCGATTCATTTTGCTTACTACTCCTATCATCTGTGTTTAAATTATTCAAGTACCACCATCCTCAGCATAATCAGCACACAGACTATCAACCAACCGTATCCAAAAAACAAATCGCTACGAAAGAGGTGTTAGGGAGCTTCCTTGACCGATGGAAATACGAACCTAAAAGAACTGAACATTAAACACGAGCTGAAAGGGTGACTGATGAAGAATTATGCTCGTTTCACTTGGCCTAAAATTGCTACCTCTCCTTCTTGAATGCTGAGTTGTAACAATGGATTAACACTAACATATGATGATGCTAGTCACGAAGAAGTGTCATGAAATGGATTTAAAACCGCCGTAGTTTTTTTTTTCTTCTGCCACTCGGCTACGCGAAATGAGCTGCCGATGGACGGATCTAGGCCAAGTTAAAGTGAAAATACTAGAGCCATAAATTTCCCCCAAACTGGATATACGTGACGCTACTCAGAAGGAAAATGAAAAAAAAAATAAAGAAGAAAGACTGAAAGAGAGAAAGAAAAGAAAACGAAAAAAATGAATGCAAAAAGAAAAAGAAACGGAAAGTAATCAATAAACAAAGATAAGAAAAATGAAAGAAAAAGAGAGAAAGAAGGAAGACAAATAAGACAGCTTATGTGAGGCAATGTTTTGAGATGGTGAAGAAGAATGAATTACGGTAGGGCAGTGTTGCTAAGGGCTCGATAACTCTTTTTACACACTCCTGCAAATTAGGTGACTTTCTTCTTTTTCTTCTTCGTCTTCCTATTTCTGCATTCCTTCCATCCCATGTACTGTACTGTACTAGAAAGAGAGAGGATGATGATGATGATGATGATCATCATCATCATCATCATGATCATCATCATCATGATCATGATAGTGGTGGTGATTTATTATTATTATTATTATTATTTTCCTCCTCCTCCTCCTCCTCTTCCTCCTCCTCCTCCTCATCATCATCATCATCATCATTACGACATCGACGTAATGTGGTTTATGAAAAATGACATAAACATATTAATGTTATTCATGACTTGGCAGGTATCCAGAAGGAAGGCGGCGGTGGTGGTGGTGGTGGTGATGCTGGTGGTGGTGAAATCCGTCAATCATAAAAAAGAAAAAAGAAGAAGTGAGCCACGTGACTAACTGATGATAAAAAAAAAATAATCTACGTGATATGGGTTATAGATAGGGAAGGTGTAGAGGCGATGAAGACGTGTGCTCACCAAAAAAAAAAAAAAAAAAAAAAAAAAAAAAAAAAAATGGACACGTGGCGATACCTGCCGAAAAAATATAATTAAAAATACAATAATGGGTACACGTGGTAGAAATGTAAAAGGTAATGCTATTTCTTTTGCTTTAACTTGGCCTAAAATTACCATCCTTCCATCTTGAATGATAAGTTATAACAAGATATTAACACCAGAATATGATCCTAGTCACGAAGAAGTGCTATGGGAAAGAGGTAGAGCCGTAGTATTGTCGTATTCTGCCACTGAACTACGTGAAATAAGCTGCCTAAGGACGAAACTCTGGGTCATACTGACGGTCCAAGAAGTGTCGCTTAAAGTTAATATTTTGTTGGGTATTGGAGAAGCTAACAAGATCTACGCCACTGATTTTCCTGGTCCTGAGTATGCATTATCAGCCTCCCAAACACACACACACACACACACACACACACACACACACTGATAAATACACAAGTCCGTGCTTCAAATTAAATATGGATTACTCCTTAGAGAAGATGACAATGTATTTTTTTTAAACTAATATTAAAGATTTTGAGTATAAACAACTATCGAAATTCAGCCAAAGCGATGGATTCTTTACTCTGTCCACTTGAGCTGGCAGTAAAATTGTCATCTCTCCATCTTCAATGCTGAGTCAGAAAAAGAGATTAATGCTAGAAATTGGTGCTAGTCACGAAGAAGTGCTATGGAAAGGACGCAGGGATGAGGAATTGTCTTACTCCAGCAAGGACGAAAATCTGGACTTAGCAAAGGTGAATGAATGACAGTAACACCAATTGGTCAAGAAAATTTATGTAAGGTGACTGTCTGTTTGCTAAAAAAAAAAAAAGAGAGAGAGAGAGAGAGAGAGAGAGAGAGAGAGGAAAAAAAAAGTAAATGCCACTATCAATCAAGACAATACAATTTGCTAAAAAAAAAAAAGAAAAAAAAAAGGGATACAAGTTGCACTAATTGGTGTGAAAGAGTCAATTAGAGGAAGGTGATGAAATTCTGATGAAGAAAAATCTATGCCAATTTCATTCAGTAGGTGGAAGGAAAGTGATGTAGAATAGAGAGAGAGAGAGAGAGAGAGAGAGAGAGAGAGAGAGAGAGAGAGAGAGAGAGAGAGAGAGAGTGAAACGGGGCAAAAAAACAAAAAAACAAAAAATTAAGCAAGACGTCCACGGGCTGAAGGGATTAGAGAGTCCAACCTAATTATTAAGAAAAGGCGCCTCTAGGTGACGCATATGGCTGTTTTGAAATGCCAAGAAGATGAAAGGTGTCTTAAGATGCGACAGCGAGGCGCCAAGTTATTAGAGGGGAGCTGGCTGGGTTGGGGTCCTTATAAGGCGGTACCGGCTACTTAAAGGCCCGATCCGACGCTCCAGCCACCCCACACCAGGTACAGGTAAACGGCTAGGTGCACAGCGACAAGAAGAAAACTGATTTTGTCCACAGTCCGACCGGCAAAGGAAACAAACGGCCAATACAACAGGATACCATAGGACTAGATAATTATATAGGAGCGGGATAGGAGAGAGGATAGGGTAAACATGGGAGCAGGATGTAGGGGAGGAGGTAAGAATAATACAAAATGGCGTCCTCGAATTGAAACACTGAATGGATGGTGTACGTACTGGTGCTGAAGGGGTTAAAGGGACGTGGGGTATGCTGAGGTATGCACGCAGCCTCGTCCCCGGTCACGTGAGGGCCGGCGCACGTGAGGGGTTCACCTGTAGCCACTTTTTTATGTACTGTCGCCAGACCTCGACAGGTATACAGGAGGAGGCAAGAGGTGTGGAGGGGAGGGGGGCATTTTGAGGGGTGTCTGGGGGACGGGGTGAGCCAGGCAGGAGGTCAAAAGAGAGAAGAAGAGGGAAAGAAGAGGAGGGATGGGGAGAAGAGGAGGGAAAGGAGGATAAACTGGGGAAGGGGAAGAGAAGGGAACAGGGAAAGAGTAAGGAACAAGGAAATGCAGAGGAGGGGGAAGAGCAAGGAAGAGGGCAAGAGTAGGAAATGGTGGGAAAAGCAGGGAAGAGGGGGTGTGGAACCATGGAAAGGGGTGGGGGAAATAGAGAGCGAAGTTATGCAGAAAGGTCATGTTGGACTCACTGACCGAAAAGTGCCACGTCGCGTATATAGTGTGTGTGTGTGTGTGTGTGTGTGTGTGTGTGTGTGTGTGTGTGTGTGTGTGTGTGTGTGTGTGTGTGTGTGTGTGTGTGTGTGTGTGTGTGTGTGTGTGTGTGTGTGTGTGTGTACTCCCCTCTCTACACATCCGAACAAAACACAGCCTAAACAACTTTCAAGATGCTATTACACACTGCATTTAAAAGCCTGGAGGTCACAGGCAGAGGGAAGGAGAGACTGGGGAGAGCTATTTAACCAGTCATGCACAAGAAGGACTGAGACTGCAGCACACTCTTGCATAATGGTTACGTAAAAGATGGCTTATGGAAAACTCTCTCTCTCTCTCTCTCTCTCTCTCTCTCAATAACTGTCACTACTGCAGGTTACGTAAAAGAAATCAGTAATTTTTTTTCTATTTATACCTTTTTTCTTTAATCTGACATCCTGGAAAATATATATGGGACAGAGTGTAAAAAAGAGGGGCTGAAAGACCAAAGACCCCCCTACCCTCCTCCTGGATTTGCCACCGTAAAGAGTCCACCCCGTCCCACCAATCTCATTAATCCCCCCATCCATCTACCCTAGCCTTGCGATCCCTACCCAGCCCTCTTATCCCATCCACCCTGTTCTTCCCATACACCTCTATCCCTTCCAGTCCCTCAGCCTAGCCATACATCACCATCCCCCCCACCCTCATTCTATTCACTCCAACAACCCCTCCCCACCCTACCCATACACAACTATCCTTCCCATCCCCACCACAACCCCTCTTCATCACCTCAAGAGAGACTTATTAAACGGCAGGGGGCTTGCCTTCACCAATCCCTTCACTACAAGAGGCCATCCCTACGGTGGACAAAATCGTCTGGTTGTAGCAAGAATAAACTAAAAAAAAAAAAAAAAAATACACCGATAAACTGAAATAAAAGTCACTGTAGTTATTGTTTTAACTTTACGTACCCTCCTCTTCCTACTAACATTTATTAAACCTCTTGAATCTGAATTATGTGCGATTTATTTGTCTCTTACTTTTACCAGACGATTTAATATAACTTAGGAAGAACCTCAAGCAGTGAAGGGGGTTGGTGAAGGCCGTATCTAACCCCTCCAGTCCCAAAACCCTCCCTAAAAGCTGAATAAAATCGTCTGGAGAGAGGAAGAAATAAATGATAGCGGTCATCGGTTTGAAAGGGTTCAGTCTACGTGCATTATACTATTTCCGTGCACTCCTTTATTTATTTATTTACATTTTTATTCATTTTCATCTCGTGCAACTCAAGTCATGTGTGCTGGCTCCAACCAAACACGCGCTTGTATACACACGTGCTTTTAATGTCTTCTCTCTCTCACTCTCTCTCTCTCTCTCTCTCTTGTTGCCAGCCAGTTACACGGGTCCAGACTTTCCCCTCTCCTCCCCTCCCTTCCCGTCTCCATGTCTCCTTCAATTTTCCTCCTTTCTTCTTTTTTCTTTTTTTTGGTGGCAATTATTCCTTGCATCTCCCTCCTTCTTCACCCCCCTTTTATCTTCCTCCTCTCCTCTCCTTTTCCCTTTTGTTCTGCTCTTCTCTCCTCTCCTCTCTTCTCCCTTTCTTCCTCTTTCTTCGTATTCGACTCTTTCTTCTTCTTCTTCTTCTTCTTCTCCTCCTCCTCTTCCTCCTCCTCCTTCTCCTCCTCCTCCTTCTCCTCCTCCTCTTTTTTTTCTTCTTCCCCACTGAACTTGCTTGCCAGGCCTACCACTAATATACTCGTTTAAATTCCACCCTTTCTTTCTTCTGGTTTTACTAATTTCTTACTTTCTTTTCGCAGGGTATTTTTCTGGTTGCAAATTTTGTATGAGAGAGAGAGAGAGAGAGAGAGGTCACAATTCTCCCTATCTTAGCAGTGAACGACCTAGTACATTCGCCCTCTCGATGTTGCTTAAATGCTCCCTTCCTCCCTCCCTCTCTCTCTCTCTTCTCATATTTCCCTCTCTCTAATTGCCATCCCTTCCTCTCTCCCGTCCCTCCGTCCTCTCCCCTTCCCTCCCTTCCCCTTCTTCTCTCACACCCCTCCTTCCTCTTCCCTTCCCTCCTTTCCCCTTCCCTCTCCTCCCCTCTCCCTGTCTCCAAGACAATCCCAAGCACAGAGCCCAATTCACCCCCCCTACTCTCTATCTCTCAGCCTGCAACTACCACTATCTATACGCCCCTCTCTTTAAATCACCTATTTCACACCCCTCGTACTCTCTCTCTCTCTCTCTCTCTCTCTCTCTCTTAATTGATGCCGCTCCCAAACCAGTATATTTAGCTTCAGAGAAACTTACCGAGGTCAAATATAGCTCTTACTAACCTAACCCCTTCATTACGAGAGGCCTATTCTAGACTCAAAATAATCGTTTGGATTTAGGAAGCAAAAAAAAAAAAAAAGAAAAGAAAAGAAAAGACCTCATCGGAGTGAAGACATCAAGTTTCATGATCGGCACAGCTCTGGTATTATATTTCATGCTTGTGTGTGTGTGTGTGTGTGTGTGTGTGTGTGTGTGTGTGTGTGTGTGTGTGTGTGTGTGTGTGTGTGTGTGTGTTGTGGTGTGTGTGTGTGGGTGTTCGTACATCCTCATCCTTCCCCAATCTTTGTCTACCCCTCCCTTTCTACCCCTCCCTACATCCCCTACCCACCAAGTCCCCTCCAAACCCTCCCTACACCCTTCTCTTATCATGCCCGACCCCTAAAATATCCCCCTACCTACAACCCCCACCTCCAAATCCCTTCCGATACCTCCCCTACCCCCTCCCCTCCCGCCCTCCTCTTCCACCCCTTCCACCTCCCCCACCCAATCCCCTGATCCCACACTTACTCCACCTTCCTTCCAACCTATCCCTATCCCTAACCATCCACCCTCTTACTATCCCCCACTCTCGGTTCCACTCCCTCTCCATTTCCCTATCTCCCCGACCACCTCTACTGTACACACACACACACACACACACACACACACACACACACACACACACACACACACACCTTTCAGTACACGTCTAATACGCCACTCAGCACTAAACGTCAGCACATCTTTACCAAGCATTCCAAACCCTGCTGAAGGTAAAGAAAAATGGCACTCAGAGTTATTTTTGTTTTAGAAACTAAGAAACTGAAAGAGCCTGCAGTACATTATTCCTTCGAGGTGTAGGGGCCCGAAGTTAGGCTGCCGTAGTCCTTGTGTGTGTGTGTGTGTGTGTGTGTGTGTGTGTGTGTGCGTGTACCGTAATTACTGCGTACCTGATGTTGTGCCGATGAGTGTGTATAGATGCGTGCATAAGTAGGACTGAATTAACCTAGGCGACCTTTAGTCCACTTACATAATGAAACTTAATCTCCTGAACGTCACCAGCATAATGAGTGCGTTTGTTTGTATTCATGAGAGAGAGAGAGAGAGAGAGAGAGAGAGAGATGAAAACACTAAGGCACCTTCTCATTCCCCAACGTATTAATTCCTTCAATAATATGGCGTCTTATTGTTTTCATTTAGACTACTGGCCTTTCATATTGTTAACTCAAGACTTTTTTTATCTGATGGAACTGGGCTAATCCTACGCCTTGAATACTAGGTCCTGACTGCGTGAAATTCGATGAGTCTTGGGTATGAGTTAGGAATGGGTCTCCTTGGTTACTAGTCCAATAAGACTACACATGGCAATCACCAGCTCAAAGGGGTTAGGGGTCTTTGCCAGGTTAACCCTCTCCCCCCCTCTGCCGGCAACTTTAAATATGTTGATGAAGGCTATAATTATCTATCCCGTCTGTCCCAAGGCTCTCCTCAGCTTAATAAAATCGTCTGGCACACACACACACACACACACACACACACACACACACACACACACACACACACACACACACACACGTCATCACTGTGAATGCATTATCTATACGGCAATTTCTATACTGCGCTCAGTCTGCTGGTGTGGGAGTGGGTGCGACGGTGAGAATACCAACCTAATGGAAGACACAAGACAATGACAACGCTGACAAGGCCGTCCCCGCAATACACGAAAAATCCTCCGTCTGCAGGAGAAATAGCCGACTCGAAAGGGCAGCTGGAAGTCAAGAGAGAGAGAGAGAGAGAGAGAGAGAGAGAGAAGACGCCCCCTTATGTAAGTTAAAGTCCTAGGCGAGGGGGGGGTTGGGGAATTTAAATGATGCGTAAGAATGAAGAGTTACGCAAGTGTGGCTTACGATAGAAGGAAAATTAAACATAGACTGATAGATTAGATAGATAAATAGATAGACAGACAGACAGAGAGATACAGAGATCCATTTTAAAAGACGTCATCGTACAGAAAGTGTTATCCATCCAGCTTCACATCTATGCCCGTAATCTCTTCGTCTCTCTCTCTCTCTCTCTCTCTCTCTCTCTCTCTCTCTCTCTCTCTGGATTTTACACACATTATGCAGGACGTCCTCAGTGGGAAGGAGCCAGACACAATCAGTCATCAATTTGGCTACGCCCATCCATCTTACCTTTCCCTACATTTCCTTACCTACATCCCTACCCTTCACCAAAACCTTTCCTCCCCTCCTGCCCATCACCTTCCTCTTCACGCCCTTCCCTTCCTCTCTCCTAACGTCACATCTCGTCATCTCCCCTACAACCCTCCCCTTCAATTCCTTTCAGCCTTCCTCACCCTGTCCTCACCTCCCCTCCCCTTCATTTCTCAATCTCCTTCCTTCCTCTCTCCCTTTCCCTACCTTCCCTCCAATCCCTTAGCCATTCTCTCTCCTTTCCCTCTTCCTTCCTTCACCTCTTTCCCTCTAATTCTTCCTTTCAATGCCCCTTCCCTTCCCCTCATACCCCTCAAATCCCCTCCCCTTCCCCCTCACGCCCCCCACCGCCCCCCACACCCATCACCACCGCCCCCGTCCACAACACCGACAGGTAAATTGCACTGGCTCTCTTCTTCCATACCTGGTCTATTTTTTACCCAAAGCCAGCACTGTTTTTATCTTCCAGGTATTTAGCCACTTACGCAAGGATGAGATTTCGTAACACCGCTTCCTTTGCGATTTAATCTGTCATTTACACCTCAACATCCCCTTTTAATTTACTGATCGAAATTATGTCAGTAAGAAAATTGTTTAAATGGCAAACTAGAGCCTGTTAAAGTGTAATATGTAGAAAAAATCGCTAAGGAAGAGGTGCTACGAAGCCTCCTATGTCAGTCACCTGGAATACGACTCCAGGCTCCTGATTGGCTGATGCGGGGGGCGTGGAGAAGGAAGAGCCAATCAGAGACCTTCTTTCCTGGAACCTCTCTCTCTCTCTCTCTACATATATTCTCCTACCCCCCTTGTCCTCTTACATAAACATACTCTCGCTCCCTTCCCCCCTCCCTCTCCCTCCCGTCCTGTAGCTGTTCTCCCTCACTATTTTCCCCCTCCCCCCTTTCTTCAGCGCCGGTCACTGGAGCATTCTGGCGCCGCAACGCATTCTTCAACACCCTCCTGGATTAGCCCCCCTACAGACTGGCGCCAATGGGGGAGGGGGGCCTCGGTGAGAGAGTACTTTTAGTAGACACGTGACCTTCTACTCTCGTGACGCACTTTGTTGTTGCTAGGATGGTACTACAGCCGACTATCTTTAAATCATCATAACCATCATCCTTATCATCACCATTATTATCATCACAATTTTATAAAAGAGGTACATGGTAGGGCAGTGGATGTTGGAGCGTCCCTAATGAGAGAGGGAGCGTTTGAGAACTTCCTGTACTGTTGTTTGCAGATGATACTGTTTTGCTAAGTGAAGCCGATGGGAAACTGCAAGACTTGATGAATGAGTTTACTTGCGTGATGTGATGAGTAATGATGAAAGTCTGGAGGGTGAAGTGCTTGAAAGGGTACAGCAGGGAAGAAATGTTGCTGGTTCTTTGAAAGCAGTGATAAGAAATGGGGAAGTGATCATGGAAGTAAAAAGGTCGCTGCACGAGAGTATTCTGATACCAACTCTAACATAGAAGTGCAGCTTGGACCTTGTCGGAAGGACACAAGTCAAGAGTGAGAGCAGTGAAAACAAGTTAACTGAGAGGACCATGTGGAGTTACACGGAGAGACAGACTGACAAATGAGGAAGTGAAAGAGCGTTGTGGTGTGGATGTAGATGTGAAAGCGTTAGGAGAAATACACTAAGGCGGTTTGGCCATGTGGAGAGGATGGAGAGCGAGAGACTAACAAGGAGAGTGTATGTGATTGAGGTGGAGTGTGGAAGAGGAAGGAGGAGGCAGAGGATAAGATGGACTACTAGAGGTGCACCTGAAGCTGAATAAAATCGTCTTGTGGCAGAACACACACACACACACACACACACACACACACACACACACACACACACACACACACACACACACACACACACACGGGGATTTAAAAAGTTAATCAAAAATACTATACTTTTTGCCTCTTCCGCCTTTATCCCACCTATGGCTCGAGGGATTAGGCTTTCCTTCCCCTCCTCTCAGTGCTAAGGGGAGGGGGAGGCTACGGGAGGAGGGAGGGAGGGGGGAGGGATGTCAGTGTGATAGATTAAAAGTACACGTGACTTTCTCCCCTCGTGTTCTATAGTATTTTAGAAACTACTTGTCCTAAAATTCCCTTCTCTCCTTGAATGCTCAGTTGTGCCAAACGATTAACACTAGGACATGATACTCGTCACGAAGAAGTGCTAGGGAAAGGATGCAGAACCTCTTTTTCTCTCTCACTGGGCTACGTGAACTAAGCTGCAAAAAGACGAAAATCTTTGCCACGTTAAGGTGAAAGAACTAAAACACTTTCTCACTGGGCATCCTACTCTGCCTTCTCTGCTTCGGGATCCTATAACTCACTCCTTTTGGTGAGAATGAAGGCTGGCATGATGATGCTCTCTCTCTCTCTCTCTCTCTCTCTCTCTCTCTCTCTCTCTATCTATCTATCTATCCCTTGCTCTTTCTTTCTTATTCTACCTCTTAGCCCCCCATCCTCCTCTCTCTCTCTCTCTCTCTCTCTCTCTCTATCCCTTGCTCTTTCTTTCTTATTCTACCTCTTAGCCCCCCATCCTCCTCTCTCTCTCTCTCTCTCTCTCTCTCTCCAATCCAAGCTTGAGCACTGACCCCTTGTTTACGTCCCCACGGTCATTAAATCCTCCACCAACATAACCACTCATATCATCTTGCTATGTCCAAACGATTTTATTAAGCAGTCTCTCTCTCTCTCTCTCTCTCTCTCTCTCTCTCTCTCTCTCTCATCAAGGCACAAGCACATCTTCTTGCATAATAATATGAAGACGAAGTCGCCGTCAAGTCTACGAAGCCCTATACACAATCCATTGCATCGTCATCATCATCATCATTACCTTCTTCCTTTTCGTTCCTCTTTCTCCTCCTTCATTCATTTCCCCTCTTCTTCCTCCTAGTTTTTCCTTTCTTTCCTCAACTTTCCGTCTCTTTAATATGACCAGTCCTATTAGAAACTGGATATACTTCTAATGTGCTCTCCCTGAACTCTCACCCCACTGAGTTCCATATCTTTCCTACTGTCTAACCTTTCCTCTCCACTCTACCTCCTGTTTTCCCCCTCCTCTCCTGTTCTTTCTCTTTTTCCCTTCTTCTCCCTTCCTCCCCTCTCTTCTCCTCTCCTCTCTCCCATCATCTCTCCCCTCTCATCTTCTCTTCTACAGAATTCATCTCTATTTCCTTTTCTGTAATCTTCTCCTCTCCCCTACTCCCTTCCCTCCTCTCCCATCCTTTCCTTTCCTTTCCTCTATAATTCCCTCCACCCATCTCCGCCTGCTTGTCTGCCTGCCTTATCACACGCGGTCATGTCATACCCAATTACAACCATCATCTGTGTGTGTGTAAGTGATGTCTCTCTCTATCTCTCCCTCTCTCCCTCTAATCTCACCCCAAGCCGAAACGGGGCGACGCGAAACATCCATCACAGCCGAGAGATAAGACGAGACTAACCTCCTAATGATCTCGTCATGGGGCTCCAGCTGTCGGGAGAAATAAGGACCGAATTCTAGGTGGCCCGAGAGACTTCGTTGCACTTCTTCCTTTGTGATTTATTTTGCTTTTTCCATCTATCGACGTACCTCTCGCCAGACGCCTTCAACCAGTAAAGGGCTGGCCATAAACTAATCGCCTCCATGACACCCTGTCTTCTGCTATCAGGTTACTCTTTCTCCAACTTACACCCCTTTTTTTCTCAAATCTCTCCATCGACTTACTTTTCTATCATCCTCGGTCTCTCCCTCCCCCTCTCCACCTCACTCACATACACTCTCCTAGTCAGTCTCTATTCTCTCGTGCGTTATTACTGTGGTCTCAATATCGAAACGGTTTACATCGCCATTATACACGAGGATAGTGAGGTCTAATATGCAGAATAAATCGCAAAAGGAAAAGGTGTTACGTATTCTCCAAAGCCACGAAGAACACGCGCCTATAAGTCAACCTCGCATCACGTGTCCTAATTGTGATGACGTATCCATCGGCGCGTGTAAGGGGTTAAAAAACATACGAGACCCACCCCATTACCTGTCCCTATCCCTTCCCACTTAGCCCATAATCATCTCCTATTTGTTCCTTCCATCTCCCCCTTTCCCTCCTTTTCTCACTTTTCATTCCTTTTTTATCCCCATTCCTCTTCTCTCTCTCTTGCTTCTTCCCAGTCCTCCCTAATTTCTTCTTCCTCCCTTCCACCTACCCCATTCTTACCCCCGCTTACCCAATTTTCTTACCTCTCTCTCTTCTCTCCCCTTCCCCTTTTCTCTCCCCCTTCCCTTCCCTCCTCCCTCCCCCTTCCCTTCCCTCCTCTCTTCTCCCGCCATCCCCCCTCCCCCTCCCTGTGACCATGCGGGGCTGAAGGAAGGTGTATGGGTTGAAGGACGATGCGGCGAAGCGTGACTTGTGGAGAACTGTGTCGTAAACATCAAGATTAGTTTGATAAAAATGCAGCCACTTTCTACCTGGCTGCAACACAGAGGTCTTGGGGTACATAAATCTATCAGTCTGTCTATCTGTCTATCAGTAACAAGCCTTCCCTCTCTCCTCCCACGACACAACACCCTCTCTCATTATACTGCAACCCTCCACTCCACACACCCTACCTTCACGTCCACACATCCCACCCACATCCTCCACACACCCTACTCACACCCTTCACACATCCTTCCCATACGCTCCACACATCCTACCCACACCACCCTCCCTCATATATTGTCTTCTCCCAAATCTTATCTACTTAATTTTTCCTCCTTATTCTCTGCCTTCCTGTGCTCCTTTCAATCAGTCCACTCTCATTCACACACATGCTCACTCTCTCATACACTTACATTCCTACTCACATACACTGACACTCACTCTCTCACATGCTTTTTTTCCCTAAATGAACGAGTTTCTTCCTATCACTACTTTTTCACGCTGAACATTGTCACGATGCCAGTGCCGAGATCTTGAGGACTTCACGTGTATATGATGGTGTGGAATGTTTTCGCTTGGCACTCTACGGATAGTTCTCATACATTTTCAATTCCCATCTCATATTTTTGGATTTGCATGAGGGGTTGGGGTACCTGAAGAAGCCTACTGTTATGATGATGACTAATCCATATAATTAAGTCAGTTGTTGGATATTGTGAAGGACTGTGATGTGTGTTTGTAGGTCACTGGTTCGATAGCCTGTAATATTCCACTGTTCTAGTTAACACGTGACCTTCCCACCACACAACAACACATCACAACACTATCACACCACCATAAACCACTACACACTACCACACTACCATAAACCACCACACTACCACCATACACCACCACATACTACCACACCACCATAAACCACCACACACTACCACACCACCATACACCACCATACCTGACACTACCACATCACCGTACCACACACTACCACACCATCTCAGTAGGATCTTATACACAGCTGCATCAATAAATGTTCCACCATATCGCCCAAAGTCAATATGCATTCCACACACACACACACACACACACACACACATTCACTCACTAGCCACCTCACATACCAAACTCCTACCTTTTCACACACACACACACACACACACACACACACACACACACACACACACACACACATCGCTCGCTGGTGCAGTGGTAACGCTCTCGCTTGCCAACTGGTGGACGGGAGTTCGCGCCTCGCTCAGGTTGCGAAAAGTTTCACTGACGAAGTGGGTGGTTACTGTCCCCCTTGAGCAAGGGGACGGGTGTGTGCGCGTGTGAAGGTCACAGCCTTGCCCTTAGATCGGACTATATGAGCTCTCAGCTCCCTTCCGGGAGGGTAAAAGCTGACGATCACGACCATCAAAGTGATCCTGACCGACCCGGTGAATTAATTACCATACATACACACACACACACACACACACCATACACACACACACATTCCTGAAACTGATGACTGCCTGTTGAAAAATGGCCAAACAAATGAAAAAAAAAATGCACCATAAATTTCGAAGAAGTACTCCAATTTACCCAAAACTACTAAAGCTTATTTTCAAGGACGCCAACAAATATACACAAACCTTCACCTCATAATAATTCTGAACAGGGAAGGCAGTGTCACCATTACTCAGTCAAAACCAAAAACGCGTGAAGAGAAAAAATATATATATACGTATTGTTACCTCCTTCAATCCGCTGCCGTGTTTTCTACCTCACTCTTACAAGCCTTAGATAGTTTTATATTCACCTTGAGAGAGAGACTTTAATACTTGGAGGAGACAGATATAGACTTAGTTCACCTTTTGACCACTAGAGGAGGTCCTTACGGAACTGAAAGAAAACTATGGTGGTTCCTGAATAAATACGTAATAAGTAATAGGAGTGAAGAGGATAGTTCTGCTCGTTTCCCCTCTCAAATTCAAATTACTCTTTATTTTTTCCCATCTCAGCTACCTTTTTTTTTTTCTCCCATCCCAACAACCCTTTATTTTTCCCATCCCACCTACTAGTTCTTTTTTTTCCGGCATTACATAATTCAGCTGGCCTCGTTTATTATACAGCAGCCAGTATAAATATCCATAAGCGCTGCGGTGCTGAGAATGGTGGCAATCCGGCGCTGTTTGTCGGAGAATGTGGATGTTTTTTTTTTTTTTTTTTTTTTTTTTTTCCCGCACAGTTAAGGCGGCATTCGATGTAGCGCTAATTTTTTTTGGCATAGTGAGGACGGGATACATTGTGCTTTTTTTTTTTCGCATTGTGAGTACGGGATTCAATGTGGAGCTACTTTTCGCAGCGAGGATGGGATTCAATTTATTTTAGGTACCCCGAACACGCGATCACGGAACCATTTTCTCTCATGAACTTTCACAGAAAACCACATGAACGTGATGGGATACTCCTCAGTGTTCTACTACCCCCACTCTGCCTCCCGTCTCTTATCTCCTCCTCTCCTCCCCGTCTCCCTCATGCTTACACTCTCACTCTCTGACTCCTTTTTGTTTCGATTCCAGTCCATGTTGGTCACACCCGACATGACCAAGATGATTTTGTCCACGCAGTCTGCGACCTCTTCGTCCCTACCCCTTCGCCTAGTCCAAAGCGAGTGACAAGAGAATCCTTTGAGAGAGGAGGCTAGAGAGGACCTAAGCCTGCATAGTGAGTTAAAACATTCCACAAGCGTCACCACCCAGCACTATGACAACTAAGACGACATCTATGGCAGGCACCTCATCCTCACCTCCAGATGTGATGTGGATGCAACTTTTCACCTATAAGCTTCAATATATCACTTTGTTCTCATGTACAGTACTCTTTCCTGTTTAGTCCTCAGCGACAACGGTCTCCTGTGTTGGAGCTTGTACTGATTGGTAAATAAAATAATACAAATAAGCAAATAAGTAAATGCAGAAAATTTCGCCTTCAACTCTTCTGCCTACTCTTTTTTAGTTTGACAGTAAAAATCATGATACTCTTTTTCTTTGTAAACATTATTTGCACAAAAATGAAGGCAATATTTCAAAACAACACAACCATTTTACATTCAGGTAGAGGGCACACACTAAACAAGACTCCTTTAGCACGTCCTTCCCTCTGCTCACGAAAGATGTCTAAAAGCAGCAAGAATATAATCTGTAAGTGTCTCAGTCGCCCTTTAACTGAAGTGTTTTAAAGAATCTAACGTCAGGCAACGTAATTTCGATGATGGGATACCGTGTCAGACAAGGTAGGCACTCAAACATTCCCCCAAAATTATGACACGTAATCCAAAAGCCATTTACCCTTTTATCAGTTTCAGGTTAAGAACAGAGTGTTGTAGGGATGAGCCGGACAAAAAGTTAATGAAGAGCGTAACTAACACAAAGCTGGAGGGCAGAGGATTACATAACTCGGAAGTAAATTTCAGAAGGAACGTATGTCGAGACTTAGCCCACGAAAATGTAACCAAGATAAAATATTTAAAATGGGGGATAAATAAACAAAACAATAAACACGTAACTCTTCGCATTCAATTATTTTCCCTACTCTTTTTTGGTTAGTTTAGGGTCAAAATTTTCCCGACATGTTCCATGCCTGCTGCCGCAAAGGAAAGTGCAATACGAAAAAAAGGGGGACGGGGAACAGCAACATGAAGCATAGAAATAAATACGAGAAGGAAGGCTTCTCTCCGACGCTCGAGAGGAATTAGAAACACGGAAGGCAGGACACAATGTTGGTAACGGATTATCATTTAAAAAAAAAAAAAAAAAAAAAAATTGATAGCAATAACAACCCCCCTCCTGGAGAAAAAAAAAAAACAGCTTGAGAAGGGAAACCAGCTGACGTTCTGGAAGGAATGATAAAAATATATATGGACAGCAGGACGCAATTCTTGCAGAGTATCGACGAACTTTCGCTGGTGATGGTTCGATGAGGACAGTAATATCGATCTCATTTTAAGCTGAAAAAATGAAGCTAACACAGTACTGTATTCTGAAAACACTGCTGGACTCTTGAACTTCAACGGATTTC
This sequence comes from Coenobita brevimanus, assembly GCF_032717465.1. Taxonomy (NCBI): domain Eukaryota; kingdom Metazoa; phylum Arthropoda; class Malacostraca; order Decapoda; family Coenobitidae; genus Coenobita; species Coenobita brevimanus. The sequence continues at coordinate 26,950,442 of NC_137042.1, forward strand.
GAAATTTCCTGTTCAGTCTCATTATTTATCGCAATGAGGTGGATTGTTATTTATATCCGCAATGGTCAAAATACTGTCATATAGAGGGCTAGCCACACTCACCCACCACTGGCCACTGCACCGTCACCCATCGGCTCTTACCTGCAAAAGATAACACGATCATTAGTTGTATAGTGAAAATCAAAGGAGTTAAATAATATATGTTCCATGTACGTTCTGCTATTACTCCTGATGAAGATGATGATACAAATATATATATACAAAGACAGACAGACAGATATAAACAAACATAGATAGATAATCAGAAACAGACGGTCAGACACACAGACAGACATAAACACAGCCAGATCAAGACAGACAGAAATAAACTACAACGGACAGGCTCATGGACAGAAATAGATAAACAGACAAATCAAATCAATCTATCTTTACTTGCCCTTCTATTTGTTGCTATTTAATGTACGTACCTCAAATGTTGTGTGTGTGTGTGTGTGTGTGTGTGTGTGTGTGTGTGTGTGTGTGTGTGTGTGTGTGTGTGTGTGAGTTAAAGAGTAAATGAGTGAGTAAGCGAGTGAGAAAGGAAGTACCCGTAAAAGGTAAATGCGTGAGTAAGTGAGCGAGAGAGAGACCGCAAGAAAAAGTCGAGTGAGTGAGTGAGTGGGTGAGAGGAGTGGAGTCAGATGGAACGCCACAAACTATTCAGGGAAAGGATCGGCGCAGGAGTTACTGACTACTCTTTCTCACACTTACACCAATCCCCTTACACACTTACAACCCACCTATCCACTTAGGCCAATCTAACAACTTACAATCCACTTTCCACCAATAACCAACTTCTCCACTTACACAAAATTAACACCACCAATTCACTTACAACCACGTATCACTTTAATCAATTTAAATCCAAGCCACCAACCCAATAAATCTACCCCCTCCCCCTCAGTCCAAAATCTCTCACCAAAGATTATTAATTCCCTAATCAATGTTCTATCCACTGTACCATGGACATATGACCCCAAGCGTACGTGAGGAGGGTCCAAGTCGGGCCCAAACAGATTTTCACAGTAAACACAGGCTCATTCTAGGTGCATGGGGGGCTTCATAGTTCCTTTTAGTTTTTTATTTGTTTTTGCACATTTCAATTTACCTTTATCTCGTTTACTATTTATATTATTTTAGAAAAGGAGACTGAGGTGTAATGTCCACAATAAATCGCTAAGGTTAGGAGGGCCGATAGGAGGTTAGTGAGGGATGTTAAAGTTATAGGAAGTGAGGAGTGTGTGCAGCAGCACAAACTATTGATTTGTGATATGGTGCTTAAAGAACAAATGATGAAAAAGAGGACTTATGTACCTAGGAGGAAAATATGGAAGCTGAAAAACCAAGTAGTAAGGGATGCCTTCTATAGCGAGTTGAGGAGAGTGGTGGCTGAACAGGGAGCTGTAGACAGAGGCGTTAATGAACAGTACAGAGCCCTCAAGAACAATTTCTTGAGAGTTACTGATGTAACATGCGGCTGGACAAGAGGACCACCAAGACATAAAGTAACTTGGTGGTGGGGTGAGGGTGTAGAAGCTGCAATTAAGGAGAAAAGAAGGCTTTTCCGGGAATGGAAGAAGGGTGGTAGCAAAGAGGAATATTTGGCCGCCAAGCGTAGGGCTAGGAGAGAGGTATACAGGGCAAAGTCTGAGTCACAGAGACAATTACTTGATAACCTAAATCATGGGGAAAGGAAAAATATATTTAGGGTGGCAGGTCAGGTGAAGAGGGATAATCGGGATATCATAGGTGAGCAGTGTGTGAAGAATGATGAAGGAAGGGTAGTGGTGAACAGTGAGGATATTAAAGATGCATGGAGAGAGCATTATAACCGGTTGTTGAATGAGGAGTTTGACTGGGACAGGGAAGGTTTGGAGCCAGCAGATCCAGTGTCTGGCCCTTGGCCTTTGATTGATACTGCTACTGTGAGTGAGGCAATAGGCAGGATGAGGGTGGGGAAGGCAGCAGGTGTGTCTGGGTTGACTGCCGAAATGTTGAAGGCCTCAGGCGACATAGGGGTGAGTTTAGTCACTGACATGATAAATAGGATTATTTATGAGTGTGTTGTCCCAGACGATTGGCTGAAGAGTGTAATTGTAAATGTGTATAAAGGGAAGGGTGATGCCCTGGAAAGAGGGAATTATAGAGGTATAAAGCTTTTAGATCAGATAATGAAGGTAATGGAGAGAGTTTTAGAAGGTATGATTAGAGAAAGAGTGAATATTGATGAGATGCAGTTTGGGTTTATGCCAGGTAGGGGGACCACTGATGCCATATTCATTGTTCGACAGCTTCAGGAAAAATATATTGGTAGGAGAAGGGATCTTTATTTTGTTTTTGTTGATTTGGAAAAGGCCTTTGACAGAGTCCCTAGAGAGGTGGTGAAGTGGGCAATGAGAAAGCTTGGCTTGGAGGAGTGGCTGGTTAGGTGGTTATGGCCATGTATGTGGGTGCTCACACCCAGGTGAGAGTGAATGGAGATTTGAGTGATGAGTTTTCCGTGAATGTTGGTGTGCATCAGGGGTCAGTCTTGAGTCCCATGTTGTTTATCATGGTACTTGAAGCCCTTTCACGTGACTTTAGAAACGGGCTCCCGTGGGAGTTGTTGTATGCTGATGATTTGGTGTTGATTGCAGAGAATGAAAGGGAGGCGGAGGAAAGGTTTAGGAAGTGGAGAGATGGTATGGGGCAAAAGGGTTTAAGGGTAAATGCAGATAAAACAAAAGTGATGATATCTAGGGTTGGTGGCGGTACTGTCAAAGACGAGGGAGAGTGGCCATGTGCAGTTTGCCACAAGGGCGTGGGAAGTAATTCCATCTTGTGCGGTGTGTGTGATAAATGGATGCATAAGAGATGTAGTGGTATCAGAGGTAGACTGCGAGATAATGCTGATTTTCTGTGTACGGCGTGCCGGGGTGAGCAGGTGGAGATCGTCAGACGTGAAAGAATTGAACTTGCTGGTGAATCTCTTGAGTGTGTGGAAGAATTTTGTTATTTAGGAGACATGTTGTGTGCTGGAGGTGGGGCTGGAGCTAGCTCTGTGGCTAGGGTGAGAAGTGGTTGGAAGAAGTTCAGGGAGCTCTTGCCTCTCCTGACATTGAGGGGGCTCTCCCTACGTGCTAAGGGGTCTTTGTATGCAGCGTGTGTTAGGAGTGTAATGCTGTATGGCAGTGAGACCTGGGCAGTGAAGGAGGAAGACATTCGCCGGCTCAGACGTACAGAAATGACAATGATTAGGTGGATGTGCAGTGCGTCCCTGCGTCCAAGGCCTGGAGGGGCTGGGTTTACAATGGAAGAGTTGAGAGGTAGGATGGGACTGGAGTGTATTGGTGTTGTGATGAGGAGAGGTAGATTGAGGTGGTTTGGACATGTGGAGAGGATGGGGGATGATAGTTGGGTGAGGAAGGTGAGAAGTGTTAATATTGGGGGTGGGGTTATGAGGGGTAGACCGAGAAAGACATGGGACGAGGTCATTAAGTGTGACCTTAGGGTTAAGGGACTGAACAGGGAGGCTGCAATGGATCGTGCAGCATGGAGAGCCGCCATTAGGTGACCAAGGCCGACACATGCAAGCATGTTGGAGCCTTTAAAAACGAACGAACGAAAACGAACGAACGAAGAGGCGCTAAGATTTCGATGCCATCTAGAATTTAAACCCACAATATTACTGTACATAATATTCTTCCATTTCCCAAAACTTCACCTACTACGTTCTTCCTCAGACCACCCAGGCCAGACCCCTCTTTGGTCAGACCCAAACTAAGCGTTGGTCCCACAGCCGATATAAGGCCATGAGTATACGCTATTTAGTCTAGTGAGGTCTTCTTATAAGGTGGTGGTGATGGTGTTGTGGTGATGGTGGTGGTGGTGATGGTGGTAACTGTTGTTGTGGTGGTGGTGACTGTAACTTGTTGTGGTGGCTTTGGTTGTAATATGCACTGGTTGTGGCGGTGTAACAGAAACGATCGTGGCTGTGATGGTGGTAATGCGGTGACAGCAGAGGTTCTGTGGTGGTGGGCAGTGTGGGTAGATGAATTAACAGTGGTGGTGTTGGTGGTGGTGGCTGTGTTGGTGATGCTGTTTGTGGTGGTGGGTGTACAAGGGAGCGATCGAAGAAAGGACGGGAGCTGGGGAGGGGGGGTGTCCATTACTGGGAAGGGGAGAAGGGGGGAGAAAGGGGAGAACCAACAAAATTAAGAAAACTTGGGAAGAAATCACCAAGAATGAAGTGAAGAAAAAGGGAAGACATGGAAGAAACGAGAAGAGAAGTGAAGAAACAAAGAAGACGTGGAAAGAAAAAAACGTAAGATGAGAAAAATTAGGGACAACAGAGGGAATTAGAAGAAATGAGAGGAAAAATAAAGTGATAGTAAGAAAAGTGAAGACAAGAACAGAAAGGGGGAAAGGAAAGAAGAAGGGATGAGATTAGAAGAAATGAGAAGAGATGACAAGAAGAAGAAAAGTGTGTGTGTGTGTGTGTGTGTGTGTGTGTGTGTGTGTGTGTGTGTGTGTGTGTGTGTGTGTGTGTGTGTGTGTGTGTGTGTGTGTGTGAGAGAGAGAGAGAGAGAGAGAGAGAGAGAAACGAAATATGGAAAACAAGTGAGAAAGGGAGAGGAAGACAGGAGGGGAGTGGGGGAAGGGGGAAGAGGGCACGAGAATGGCAAGACAGATGAGAGAAACCTGAGTATTACTAAGAAAAGGGGATGAGGGGTGGGGGTAGGAGGTGGAGGGGAAGGGTGAAAGGTGAGGGAGAGGTGTGGAATGGCGGAGAGGTGGGGGGGGTGAGAGGTGGAAAAGAGGTGTAGGATGGGGGGCGAGAGGTGGGAAATACTGCAACCCCAACCCTTGTGTCTCTCATCCTTCCCACACACACAAACCATACGCACTTACTCAAACACATTGTAAACTAACACGGGTTCTCTCTCTCTCTCTCTCTCTCTCTCTCTCTCTCAATCTGGCCTGCAGTGACTGGGATAGGGTTCAATCCTATTAAACTCTCCCTATGTCACCTCACGGGGTATCAGATCCTCTTTTATGGCTGAGAGAGAGAGAGAGAGAGAGAGTGTGTGTGTGTGTGTGTGTGTGTGTGTGTGTGTGTGTGTGTGTGTGTGTGTGTGTGTGTGTGTGTGTGTGTGTGTGTGTGTGTGTGTGTGTGTGTGTGTGTGTGTGTGTGTGTGTACGCTTGAGCTACGTGTGTGGGCGTCTCCATGTGTCTGCGTGTGCGTGTGTATACATATAATTAACACATTCACAAGCATACATACGCGCAATCTCTCTCACTCTCTCTCTCTCTCTCTCTCTCTCTCTCTCTCTACACACCAAATACTCCTGACAGACAAGGAAAATTTACGAACAGGTAAGATTAATGAGACACCGATCATTAATTAGCAATGAGGTGACAGGTGAAACTGGTGCGAGGCGGGAGGTGAAACAGGGGGTGAAACAGATGAAGCCTGCGATTGAAACACAGGCTGATGTGTGTTTATTGATGATGGAGAATGATGTGATGATGAATAGTTGGGCCTGTATGTGTGTGGACTCTCTCTCTCTCTCTCTCTCTCTCTCTCTCTCTCTCTCTCGCTCTCTGACAACACATACATTTAAGCATTTGCAATTCCCTCGTGTGTTCTGTTTATATTTATGCACGCATATTTCCCGGTATATTCCTATCTTTAACTCCCACAACACCCTTCCTGCTCCCTTCCTTCCCCTCCCCTTCTCTCAACCCCCTCCCCCTACTCCTTCCCCTCCTGCTACTTCCTCCCCTTACCCACCCCATCCTTCCTACCCATTCCCCTTCCCATACCCAACCTCCTCCTTCTCTTTCTCTCTAGCCTGTCTCCTTCCCTCTCTCTACCTCACATCCCTTCCCTAACCCTCCCACAACTATTCCCTTTCCCCTTCTCCTTCCCCCAGTCCCTCTCACCCTTCCCCTTCCCCTCCCTCCCCTGTCTTTTCTACCCGTCTCCTCTTATCAAAAACTCCCTTCTTTCCCCTCCCCAACCCTCTCCTCCCCTTCCCCTCATCCCACACCCCTTCTTTACACCACAGAAAACGAGGTGTGACTGCAGTGGCCATTTTAGGGTGTACTGCGGTAGGGGACATCAGATAACACTGAGGCATGGGACACACCGACACCTTTGTTTATTGTTTACGGCGGCAGCAGCGGGATGTAAACAGCGAAAACAAGTGTGAAAATAAACAGTAAATAAAGCTGGTCATCCCTAAACACAAACCACCAGTGCTAAGTTTACCCTGAGTTGTTTTTGCATCTATACCTCAGCCACCTAAATTGGACAGTGTTGGTGTGGCATCTTTAACATCGCAAGAGTCAGTTTTAATCTCCTCATCACAAGACCTCTCCTTTAGAATGATGCAAGGCGTCTGGAGATTGCAAGAAAGAAAATAGAAAATGGAGAAACGAACAGAGGAAAAATGAAAGAAAATGTTATCGTACTGCATGGTAAACGATACGTCTATAAGGCTTAATAAAAATCAGGATCTAGCCGAAAATCTGAAAAAAATTAATGTCTGTTTATATACAGTATCTCTTCCCTCTCAGGTGTGGTGTTGCAGTTCCGTAGGTTTATTCCCGTTAAACATACTATTCTAAATCGCTACTCCTCACAGTAGTTAATAATTTTACTCTTTTAGCAGTTTTTGTCGATTTCACATTACCAACTGAAATTAATTAACATCTAATGGTGCAAGAATAAGGCGTTACTTAATAGGCTGACGGTGAAAATAACTCCACTCACTTTAACTTGGCGTAAAACTTCCAACTCTCCACCTTAAAAAAGAAGCCAAAACAAAAGATTAGCTGACATCAGAAAATGGTGCTAGTCACGAAGAAGTGCTATGGAACGGATTTACGGCCACAGTATTGTCTTCTTCTGCCACAGAGCTACGGGAAATAAACTGCAAAAGGACCAAAATCTTCTCCAGGTTAAATGAATGGACAATACTGAGTCGGAAAAAAGGCATAATAATTTCCTCCTGTAGTCCCATAAGGCTCACCCAATCACCATCCAGTATTCAAGCAGGGGGCGTGGCTCAGTTTCGCCAGATTAAAATGTACGGACTATAGTTTAGGCCAGAAGATAAGCTCGTTGCAGGTCAGTAGGTCTCTTGTTATCTCCGTTTCTTCTGTTCACTCCCATTTACTAGTTACTTCTGTTTACTGTTCACTCCTTGCATCTACAACACTTCATTTACACCTCAGCAACCACCCACACTTCATCACCATCGCCTCAGCCATCAACGTCCCTACATATTCGTCACACACACACACACACACACATGCACACCATCATCATTATTATTATTAATGTCATCACTATCATCACGAACACCGTCCACTAACTATCACCAACATAAACATCTACACCTTTACACTACATCATCATTCACTATCACCACCACCGCCACCATCACCATTACCACAAGTATATCATCATCATCGTCATCATCACCATCATCGACTCCTAAGCACGGCAAGAATCAGCTGTCAGCAGGGAAGACGTGGGCAGCAGTAAATCAAGCAGATAGCGCCAAAGAAACAGAGTGAGGGAGAACACATTCTCTCTCTCTCTCTCTCTCTCTCTCTCTTTTCCACTTTATTCTCCAACATCAGTCCGCTTCTCAACCTTTCCTCTTTCCTCACCTCTTGTGCTCTCTCTTTCTCATCATTCCTCCTCTCCTCCCTTTCTATCCACCCTCTCTTCATCTCACCTTCACCAGACCTCTCCTACCCTTTCCTACAATTCCTACCCTCTTTCCTCCCTTCCTTTTTCTCGTCTCCCTCCTATCCTCTTTCCTCTCTTCCCTTTTCTCCTCTCCCTCCTATGTTCTTTTCTCCTTTCCCTTTTCTCTTCTCCCTCCCCTCCTTTTTTTAATCTCCACTCAACCTTCCTCTGACTTTCATCAGACCTCTCCCTCTTCCTTCTCACCTTCTCCTACAATCAGTATCCTTCTTCCCTCCTTCCTTGCCTCCTTCTTCTACGATTCCTCTCCCCTTTCCTCCTCCCCCTCCTTTTCCTCCTCTACCTGTTCCGTCTTTTTCGTGTCGGTCAGGCAAGTCGGGGTCAGATGCGGGGAAGGGCAGGGCAGGACCATAACATTCAAGGAGAAGTGACCTTTACCACCACACCTGACGCCTTCCCCCACACACCTGCCCTCACAGACACCTGTATAATGCACACCACCTGTATTGCATCATCTTACACACACACTTGGTTCTAGCACTTGTCCTATTACAGCCTCCCCCACACAAACCTGCCTACCACACATCTCATGCAGTTCTTAACATCTGCCCCTTAACATACCTGTCCTATCACGACCAGCATTCCACACACCTGACTAAATTGCCGTGTCCTCTTTACTCCCGCCTTCCATAATCCTGCCTCATACACAGCTGTCTTTAAATCTGTCCTCTAACACCTGTTTTTTACACAATTATCTTTTCACACACCTGCTTCTTACCTGTCCTTTCACAAACCTGCTTCTTACCTGTCCTTTCACACACCTGCTTCTTACCTGTCCTTTCACACACCTGCTTCTTACCTGTCCTTTCACACACCTGCTTCTTACCTGTCCTTTCACACACCTGCTTCTTACCTGTCCTTTCACACACCTACTTCTTACCTGTCCTTTCACACACCTGCTTCTTACCTGTCCTTTCACACACCTGCTTCTTACCTGTCCTTTCACACACCTGCTTCTTACCTGTCCTTTCACACACTTGTTTCTTACCTGTCCTTTCACATCAGATTCTTAAACTTATTACCTCGCAACCTGCTTCTTCCCCTCCTCTACCACGCACACCTGTCGTTTAAAACACCTGCATTTTACATATCTACCTTCACATGTCCACTTCCTGCATACACGCCTCTTAAACTCAGGTACAGCTCCGGTCATTCATTCTTTCACATTTCTGGGGTTACGTATAAATGAGACAAGATTCCTACCCATCTGGATATTATTCATTATATTAAACAAGATCTCACTTCCTTTCGATACGGTTCAGAGGCGCAACAATATCTGAATAAAATCTCCTGGCAGCAACAAGAATGTACTAATAATGTTATGATATAAAACTGACCTCACGGAACTGGGGAACAAATATCCGCAGTAACAGAGGACTAAACGTTCAATACATGATTATTTTTTCAACTAATAATGTGAAAAAGTTCCTTCCTTCAAACAGAGATTCCCGGACATGTCGCGTATAAAGGGTCGGAGGTCGTAGTCAGGAAGAGAAGGATACAAGATGATTTATAAATTTAGCAAGAAGTGCTGACGGAAGACTAAAAATGGCGGTTAACTCTTAGGGCAGCATTGAGTGAATTTAAGTTGGTAACACCTCTTCCTTAGCGATTTATTTTTTATATTACACTTATAACCCTCTGTATGTTACTGATGCAAATGATGTTATTAAAATGATACAAGCCACATACAATACAGCGTTGAGATGTAATATGCAAAATGAATCGTTACGGAAGAGGTGCTACGAAGCTCCCAAGACCTCCTACGATACGGCACTAGAAATAGACGTTAGCTAAGTGTTAATTTTGGCTCCTGTGCCCCTCAGTACTGTATACATCTGACTAATGCATTCCTGACGTTTGCCTATACCCACTCCCGCCCGCCATCTCTCTCTCTCTCTCTCTCTCTCTCTCTCTCTCTCTCTCTCTCTCTCTCTCTCTCTACCTGGGCCGTGACTCACCGACGCTCACGTGACTCCCACCAATTAGGCTCACTCACAAAGGCCAGACACCCCAGCAAGGCAAATCATCTTAACCATTTACAAAGCGAGGAATTTTAAGCTTCAATATGGACGGTTCTTTTTTAATCCACACCTGATTCTAAAAATAAAAATGGGATATTATTTTAACAGAAAGGTACATCTATCATTATATAATTTTATCTACTTTTATCAGCCTATTTAAAACCATTACTAAATCTGTCAATATCTACTACAATTCTTTCACTTTAACTTGGCCTGGATTTGCCCTTTTCAGGTTATTTCACGTAGCTCAATGGCAGGATAGGAAAGTGCTATGGCTCTACATCCTACTCACGGCACTTCTTCGTGACTAGCATCCTATTCTAGTGTTAAACGCTTGTTACAACTAAGGATTTAAGATGGAGACATGGCATTTTTAGGTCATGTTAGAATTAATTTTACTTTATTTCTATTACTGGGAACTGCTTTATTTTCACACTCCCCTCTTGCTCTAATTAAAGACAGGAATTATTCAGCAGTGGGAGACCTAGGACCGTATTCTCGTCGGTTCCGGAAGCTCCCTAACACCATTTCTTAAGCGATTTATTTTCCTTATTACGCCTTACTGTCCTCTTCCGCGTTACACAAATCCTAACAACATCGCTTTACTCTGCAGTACAAAAAAAAAGTACAAAAGGACATTAACCAGCCATATCCAAAACTAAATCGCTGAGGAAGAGGTGTTAGGGAGCTTCCTTAAACGACGCGTCCTAGAGCAATCAGAGGTCAAAATACGGGGTAGGGAACTATCTGACTGCCTAATTGCATTGTTACACCCGCCTCCCCTAACTGGCTATCTCATCAGTCACATCAACATTCACATAGGAAGGGAACGACACGCATGGTCTTTATCTATCATCGATTATCTACTTATCTATTTAACTATCTATTTATGTACGTACTCCCACAGTGTCTATTATTTAATGATTCTGAAAGTGAGACGGTGATGGACAGACAGATAGATAGATGGATAGATAATTATAGATTGATGAGAGAGAGAGAGAGAGAGAGTTAATTACCGCCAAGCAGTGATTCATTCATTTTCATTCATTGCCAGACGCCATGTATCCCAAACGGGGTGGCCAACGGCATAGAGTTAATTGTTTTACAGGGAGGGGCACTAATCCTCCACCAACCCCACTTGACACGTAGGGATGCCAACAGCATCTGGTGTTCCCAGGCGGTCACCCATCCAAGTACTAACCAGACCCAACGTTGCTTAACTTCGCTGATCGGACGGGAAGCGGTGTACTCAACGTGGTATGGCCGTTGGCATAAAGCAGTGATAATCCCCGAATTATTCCACCTCGAGAGCCGAACCGGACCCTGTACCCTGATGTCTATGTTACCGGTAGTGTCCCAGTTTTAATCTACCTACTGTACTGGGTTTTACCGGCCCGGTTTACTGTGCTGCTTCCCTTTCTCACTTCCCTACCATCATCGTCATCATCATCATCATCATCACCATAACCACCACCATCATCATCACTTTTACATACACCATTGCAAAAACCATCACAATACTGCCAACAACATCATCACCATAACCACCACCATCATCATAATCTCTACCATCATCAACATCATCACCATCAAACTCATCCTATACTCACCATGGATAAAGGGCAGTGAATGGACTCAGCAGTTGTGGAAGTGAATGAAACCGAGGGAGAAGTGAAGGAGGCTGGATGTGACTGAATTAATGAAGGAGAAGGAAAGGATGCAATTGGAATGAAAGGGGGAAAAGGGCAAGAAGGAAGAAAAACACATAGAGGGAAGAGTTGGAAAAAGGGGAGATAAAAGGAACAAGAGAGAGGGAAAGGGAAGAAAAGGGCAGGGACAAAAGGGGAAGAAGAGAATGAAGGGAGGAGAGACAGTGGAGAGATGGATGAGGAGAGGAAGAGAGAAAGAGGAGAGAAGAAAGAGAGAGACAAGAAAGTAAGTGGGAGTAGGGTGAGCTGGTGTACTAAATGGATTGTAGACTCAATCAATTGGCGAGAATGGTGAGGGGGGGAGGGATGGGAGAGAGGAGAGGGGAGGGAGTGAGCTATAGGAGAGGAGGGAGGGAGGAGAAAGAGGGGAGAGTGAGAGAAACTAAGGGAGTTAAGGAGGGTTGAATGAACGAGGGAGGAGACAAAGGGTAGTGAATGAGTTAACAAGAATGGAGGGAGAGTGAGGGGAGGAGAGGATATGAGGTTGTGGGAAGGTGAAAGAGGTGGAAAGGGAAGTGAGAGGCGGGAGAGAAGTAGAAGCAGGGAAGTGGGAGAGTGGGGAGAAAGAAACAGAGAGGAGAGAGGTACTGAAAGAGGTGGAGAGGGGAGTGAGGGAGGGGGGTGAAGCAGAAACAGAGAAGAGAGAGAGAAAGAGAATACATATATAGCTCTGGTAAAAACAAAGGAAATAAGCACTAAACCCACCACCACCCAGGCACCACAATAAATGTCCCTCGGCCATATATTTTCCCCTCACTCACTCAGTTGCCATCACCCCTCACCCTATTTATACCCATTCCACTTTTTGGTACCACACATTTGTATTTCATATTTCCCCTCTTTTTACGCGTCTGCTATCCCCATTTTATCAAATTTCCTTTCTTTTTACTTCCCCAATTTTCCCCTCATTTCCCCTCTTTTGCATTTTCTCCTCTTACTCTACTTTCACCCTTTCCCCTTTTTATCATCATCTCTTTTCTTAAATTTCCCCTCTTTCTAACTACTCTGCTACCCCCAACTTTCTCTTATTACCCCTCTTTTAACTCTCCTACTAACCTCATTTCCTTATATTCCCCTCTTTTTTTCCAGTCATGCTACATCCTCTCTCTCTCTCTCTCTCTCTCTCTCTCTTAATCGCCTTATTCATCCCCTTTATCCCACTTCTTCCCCCCCCTCAACTCTGACCCCCTTTTCTCTCCCTTCCTCCTTGACTCCTCCATATCTCTCCCCTCATCACCTCCCTCCCCACTTCCCTCTCCTTACCTCCCCTAATCTCCTTCCCCTCCCTCCCTCCTCTCGTCTCTCCTCCTCTCACTCCTCCCCTTCCTCATTCCCCTCACCTCCCTCCCCAGCTCCCTCCCCTTCCCCCTTCCCCTCTATCTTACACTATTCCCTCCCCCTCCCTTTCTTTACCTCCCCAAATCTCCTTTTCCTCCCTCCCTCCTCTCTTCTCGCCTCCTCTCATTCTTCCCCTTCCTCATTCCCCTCACCTCCCACATCAACTCCTCCCCTTCCCCTCGCCCCCTTCCCCCCATCATTCATTACCCCTCCACATTGATCCGCATGCTTTGATGGTCTTCTCTTCCTCCTCCAACACCTCTTATTACTCTTCCTCTTCCTCCTTCCTCTCTTCCTTCCCTTGCATTTATCTTCTCTCTTCTCTTCCTCTTGTTTTTATCCCTCTCCTTCAATCCTCCATCTTCCCTTCAGTCTATTAATACTCTCCTCATCCGCCTCATCCTTCTTCTTCTTCTCCTCTTTCTCTCCTCCTCCTCTTCTTCCTCTCCTCCTCCTACTCCCTATCTTTCTCTCCTCCTTCTCCTCTTCCTCTCCTCCTCCTCCTCTTCTTCTTCCTCTCCTCCTCCTCCTCCTCCTCCTATTCCTTACCTTTCTCTTCTCCTCTTCTTCCTCCTCCTCCTCTTCTTCTTCTTCCTCTCCTCCTCCTCCTATTCCTTATCTTCCTCTCCTCCTTCTCCTCTTCCTCCTCCTCCTCCTTTTCCCCCCTCTCCTCCTCCTCCTCCTCCTCCTCCCCGGCTATTATTGTGTTGTCCACATTGATCCACATGGCTTGATGATAGTTTTACTTCCTACACACCCCTTCTTCTTCTTCTTCTTCTTCTTCTCCTGCTCCTGCTCCTCCTCCTCCTCCTCCTCCTGCTCCTCCTCCTCCTCCTCCTCCTCCTCCACCTCCTCACACAAAGAAACAATGTCAGCGTATGATCAATGAAGGAAAGAACAAATTTATGATGCACTGAATGTGTGAATGAATGAATGGATGAAAGAGAGAAGAAAGGGGGAGGGAGAGACGGAGGAAAAGGAGAGAGACTGGAATAAAACGAGAACTAAAAAGGTAAGAAATGAAATAGAAAATAGAGAAAACCATAGAAAATAAAAGAATTGCACTGATACACATACAGCACAGACCTTACAAGTTTCCCGTAGAATAATAATAATAATAATAATAATAATAATAATAATAATAATAATAATAATGATACATACATAAATACATACAGACCGAGGTGAAGAACATAGTAACAAAGGTATATGCACAGAGGAAATAGATAACCAATGAAAAAAAAAAGAATGGCTGACAAGATACAGAGAGAGAGAGAGAGAGAGAGAGAGAGAGCTGACACTGGGAAACATAACCTGAAGGAAATTTTCTCAACCTTCACAGTCGTGGCCTTCCTCACACCTCATTTCCTCTCTCTCTCTCTCTCTCTCTCTCTCTCTCTCTCTCTCTCTCTCTCTCTCTCTCTCTCTCTCTCTCTCTCTCTCTCTCTCTCTCTCTCTCTCTCTCAGTGTGTGTGTCTCTCTCCTCCAACACAAGAGAGAGGTAAACAAACACACTTTCCCAGTATAAACAACGACCACCCTAGCCTCACATACCTTGAAGCCCGCCATCTTGACACACCCACACCTACACCCACACCCCACACAACCATTCCCGTACTACACTACATTACCTCCACCACAACCACGGCCATACCACCACCACCACAACACCCACACGCTTTAAAATAATAATAAACATCAGCTTTCCTACCATCAACCTGTAAAAACACATACACACTACCACACCACACTACCACCACAACCACACAATCAAATCTACACTGCCAGTACCACCAAACTACCATTCCACACTAACACCACATTAAATTCAACGCCTCACAACACCACACTACCACCACACCCAAACCATCACTACCATACCTACACTTACATCACTATACCATCAATACCAAATCACTGCCAAACTGCCACATATACACCAAAAATACCACACTACACACACCAACAACCACAGAAACAGCCACAAATCACCACAACTCACTACACAATACATCGCTACCACAGACCACCACACCACACACTCCCCTCACAATCACACCATCACCCGCACTCCATTATACTTACTCTCCCTCATCACCTCACATTAACACCACCCACCCCACACCCCCACCACATCCATACCACACCATTCCATCCCCTACCGCTGCGTCCACTAAACATAAAACCCTAATCCATCCCTACCTCACCTCACCCTACACTCCCTAAACATCCCCACCCCCACATTCAGTTAAACCCCCACCCACAACATCCTCACTCCCACATCCCACCACACACCAACACATCACCAACATCACCCCACCACACTCCAAAAACATCCCCACCCCCACCACACCCCCACCCCCACCGCTCCCTGCTGCTAGGTCCATTGTAATCCCCCCCACCCCCACCCCCACCATGAAGCCAAACCCGTAAAGTCTCTCATAATGCAAAATAGTCAAAATAGTCCCCCATTACACACAGAAATCGGGGGGGTTGGGGTGACGTACGTGTGTGTGTGTGTGTGTGTGTGTGTGTGTGTGTGTGTGTGTGTGTGTGTGTGTGTGTGTGTGTGTGTGTGTGTGTGTGTGTGTGTGTGTGTGTGTGTGTGAGAGAGAGAGAGAGAGAGAGAAAATATAGACTGGCGTGTGAACAGTAAACAGGGAGAAAGGGGGAGGGGGTGGGAGATGGAGAGGGGGAGGGGACGGGGAGGGGGAAGGAGAGCAGAAGGGGCTGGGGAAGGGGAAGAGGAAGAGGAAGGGGGGGGGAAAGGGGGAAAGGGAAGGGAGAAGGCGAGGGTGAGAGAGGAGGCCAGGGAGTTTGGGAGAGGTGAAGAGACAGAGACGAGTACGGGAGGGGAAGGAAAGAAGGAAGGGGGAGGGAAGGAAATGCAGTTAGATCAGGGGAAGAGGAGGGGAAGGCACTGGGGGGCAGGAAGAGAGGGGAGAACGCAGGGAGGGGGGAGAAATGGGGAGAGGGGGAAAAATGGGGGAAGAATCAAGGGGTTTCTATAGGTATGTGGGGAAATGAGTGTCAGCAAAGATGAGAGAGAGAGAGAGAGAGAGAGAGAGAGAGAGAGAGTCATTACAGCTTCTCTATGTTACCACCACCATCAAGGTCGTCACCACCGCCATCATCCACTGACCTATCACCCTTAACTCAATCTTAAACAACACAGAACATCAATGACATCAACAACACTCCTGAATACGTAAACAAACACATCATTTATTCAACAACAACAACAACAACAGTAAAGCCGACGTGAATTCAAATACCAAGGGAGTATAAACAAAAAGTTATTTCATTTATTTCCCTTACTGATTTTGGCATTTTCTATATTTTTTGGAGAGAGAGAGAGAGAGAGAGAGAGAGAGAGAGAGAGAAGAAAACATGTAGCAGGAAAGAGAGGAGGGAGAAAAAATGACCAAAAATGGATAGAGAAAATACTGGAAAGAACAAAGACAGAGAAAGCTGAGAAGTGCCATAAAGAAATAAAAAAAAAAGGAGAAAATAGAAACCTGAAATAGATTGACAGACAGACAGAGAGAAAGATATAGACAGATTGATAGATAGATAAATACATAGACATAAATAAATATAGAGGTAGGTGGGTGGTATTAGTATTAGTAGTAGGTGTGTGTGTGTGTGTGTGTGTGTGTGTGTGTGTGTGTGTGTGTGTGTGTGTGTGTGTGTGTGTGTGTGTGTGTGTGTGTGTGTGTGTGTGTGTGTGTGTGTGTGTGTGTGTGTGTGTGTGTGTGTGTGTGTGTGCAAAGGTGAGGGAGTAAGGGTCAGGTAAACCACACGAGGCACATAAACAAAACACCTGCTAATCCCCTCAACACCTCCAACATTCCTCAGACTTAAAAATACTCAGAGAAAAGAACCCCAAAGACCCCAAAAACTAAGACCCCAAAAACTAAGACCCCAAAACCCAAAACTAAGACCCCAAAACACAAAATCAAGACCCCAAAACACAAAATCAAGACCCCAAAACTGAAATTAACACCCCGAAACACAAAATCAAGACCCCAAAACCCAAAATCACGACCCCAAAACCCAAAATTAAGACCCCAAAACTAAGACCCCAAAACTAAGACCCCAAAACCCAAAATCAAGACCCCAAAACACAAAATCAAGACCCCAAAACACAAAATCAAGACCCCAAAATGAAAATAAGACCACAAAACCCAAGATCAAGACCCCAAAACCCAAAATCAAGACCCCCAAACCCAAACTAAGACACAACCACTCTGATATCCCTGGAAGGAACTGCGATAAACCCCTTCAATCCGATCTTTTTTTTTCATTTCACTCCTTTTGTTACCTGACGATTTATTAGCCTTTGGAAAACTCTCTCTCGTACTGAAGGGTTATATGTAGGCTGTGTCAAACCCTACTAATTTAACAAGTCTCGACCCTAAACTACAGTAATATTGCATGGATGTTGCAGGAATGTGTTGGAAAATGTGTCATCGGATTGTACAGGTTACAGTGACTGATAACGAATGTTGCAAAGTTCACTAATTATGCATATGATGGACTGAGGACACGGCACCGGCAAACACTTAAGAGAATCTGAAGTAAAAGTGTGGGCTAAAGGGTGCTGTGTGCCCGCCGTAACAGGGGAGGAGGGAAGGCATACAGGTACAGAGTCAATTGTCCTGCCAGGAGTACAAAAAAAGTGATGCAACAATGCGGCTGAAAGACTGAAGGAAGTTAGTGAGGGAAGAGGAACTGATTTTGTTTCCATTTCTTTCAATTCTTACTAATTTAGTTTTTTGCCTCATTCTCTTTCGACTCAAAAATTTTCACTCTTCCTTCGTCTTACACAAAGTTGACTTCCTCTCATCTATTGCTTTATCTTCCTCCTTCCATCATGTAGGTCTTCTGGTTTTCAAAAATATTATTTTCGTTTTTTTCATTTTTTATCCTCCTCCTCCGTTCTTCGTCAACTTTGAATTATTCATGAGTAACCTTCTGCTTGCTTTTCATCTCTTGGCCTTCCTTTGTTATACTCTCTCTCTCTCTCTCTCTCTCACCAGTACAGTCGGTCACTTCACTTGTGCGGTTCAGCTGTTTCCTCTCACACACCCTTCCTCCCCCCACCCTTCGGCTTCAAGTTACCGCCACCCACTTCCTTCCGAATGTCCTGACCCTTCAACACCACCCTAACCCCTCCTCTCCCCTTCCCCCCCTCCATCATGCCCCAAACCCCCTCCCCTTCCCCCCCTCCATCATGCCCCAAACCCCCTCCCCTCCCTTTTATTTACATCCTTTATTACGTTCTATCCTACCCACCCATCCGTTACCTTCTTGTCACTCTTCCCTTTACTTTTACTCCCTCCATGTCCTCCTCCTTTTCCCCTCCCTGACTGCCCCCCCTTCAACCCCCACTCCGTGTCCTATAACCTCCCTCCCCCCCCCAACCTTCGTTTCCACTCCTTAACTCTCAACCCTCAACATGACAACAATACCAAGCGAAGACACGGTGCGGGTTGCAAATCTTCTGGTAAACAACGTAACACAAGATTGCAATTTGCCTCTATTCGAAATGAAGGACTTGTCATCAGTTTGTCTTACCAGCTCTAACCTTACAAATCGAAATAGTGGAACATAATGAAATCCTAACGTAAACTTGTGAACACGGAGATACAACAGAAGGGATCCAGTGATATGAACAGAGACGATAATACAGAACATTATCACTACAATCCATAAGACGAAATGAACGTGGTCAAGTCAGGTCTCTCGTAGAACAGATAACTGACAAACAGGGTCTCCGATTGGCAACCCAGAGATGCATGAGAGGAAACGATATACGGAGAACAAGGTGAAGACATGAATTTCGTTGATATGCTGGGATTGGATGGAACAAGAGTCAGCAGGTCAGAGTGGAGAAAGATGGGAGACATTCGACGTGCAGTGGACTGTTTGTGATATGATGATTATAATTCTCTCTCTCTCTCTCTCTCTCTCTCTCTCTCTCTCTCTCTCTCCACTTCTAATGCATATATAACTGCCTCCACCCCAAGAACTCTTTCCCCTTCCCCTCCCCCTCCGTCCCCTCCCCCTGGCAGTTAAACCCTTCCCGCCCTTCCCCTGATAACTCCACCCTTAATTCCCCTACCCTCCTTTCCTCCCTTCCCCTTACCCTCCCCTCCCCTACCCATAATTCGTCCGTCAATGACCCCTCCTACATCCTCCATACTTCCCTCTCCCTCCCCCTCCATCTCCCCTCCTCTCATCCTTCCCTTCTCTTACCCACTCCTCGTTCACGCCTCCTTTCCCTTCCTGCCCCCCTCCTATTGCCTCCCTTCTCTCCCCTTTCTGTTATAACCCTCTTCCCCTTTCCCTTTCCTTTCCCCCTCACTATCCTCCCTCCATTCCTCCCATTTTCTCTCCCCTCCCCTCTTTTCATTTCTGCTCACCTCCCTCTCCTCCTTCACTCATTATTCCTCCAACTCTCTTCTCTCCTTCCCTACCCTCCCCTTCTACTTCCCCCTCACTATACCCCTCCCTTTTTTCCCCTCCCACACAATTCCACCCCTCCCCTCCCCTCCCCTCCCCTCTCCTCCCCTCCCCCTCCCCTCCCACGCGGCACCCATGGACAACAACTCGCCATGAATATGTTAGCAGACACGTCGACGGGAGAGAGGAGTGGGAGGGGGTGATGGAGAAAAACGATTGGGAAGGGGAGGGGAGGGGAGGGGAGGGAGAGGGGAGAGAAAGAACATAAGAACATAAGAAGAGAGGATAACTGCAGTAAGCCAGTTGGTTCATGCTAGGCAGTTCCTAGAAGAGCAACTGAACTGCTAGAATAACAGAAGGATAGCAAAGAAGAAGGGGAGAGGACGTGGAGACATGGCGAAGAGAAATGGTGAAAAAAAAAAAAAAAAAAAAAGAGGCCGGGTTGGAAAGGAAAAAAAAAAAAGGAAAGAAAGGAAGTGGAGGATACAAAGAGAGACAAAAGTATCATGGAGGGAGGAAGAAAGGTGGGGGGGGGGGAGACGAAGGGGATAGCGAGAAGGTAAAGAGGGAGAGAGGAAGATGAGATGGGAGGGGGGAAAGGGGAGTGGAAGAGGGAAATGTGAGGGGAAGAGAAGGGGGGTATAGAGGATGAAGAAAGCGAGAATGGACGATGGATGGAAGAATAAAAGAGAGTGGAAGCGTGACGGAAAGGGCAAAATGTGAGGGGAAGAGAAGGGGGTAGGGAGAGGGTAAAGAGGGAGAAGGGACGATGGGATGGAAGGGTCAAGTCAGGGGAATGGGGAAGGGGAGGGGAAGAGAGGGGGGGAAAGAAAAACGTGGAGAGGGGGAAGGGGAGGGGAAAGGGGGAAATACGAGGGGAAACAGGCCCCCTCCCCCTCTTTAACCTCTGACAGGAAATGCCTTCACCCTTGCCAACCCAGCCTTGCCTAGCGGGACTCAATTATTTTTTTTTGGGGGGGAGGGGAAAGGGAGGGTGAGGGGAAAGGGTGGGGAGGGTAAAGGGAGGGGAGAGGGTGACGGGAAGGGGAACAAACGGGGAGGAGGGAGGGGAAAGAACGTATGGAGAAAGACAGCGGTGGGAAGAGAGAGAGATGGGGGATGAAATAGAGAAATATGATAGAGAAACATAGGAATGGAGGAAAAATAACGAAGGAAGGGTGAGAAAGGAGGAAATAGAGAGACGATAAAAAAAAAGATGAAAGAGAATAGGTAGAAATAAAGTGGTACCGTACGAGGTGAACACACACACACACACACACACACACACACACACACACACACATTCTCTCTCCCTCTCTCTCTCTCTCTCTCTCTCCTGGGCGAAAGGGGAGAGAGAAACATGATCAGGAAGTGGGAAGCATGATGAAAGAGGAAGAAGAAAGAGAGGAGACAGAGAAAGGCAGAAGGTGGGAAAGAGAGATAGAGAGAGAGAGAGAGAGAGAGAGAGAGACAATACCCTCTCGTCTTTCGTCCCCTCCAAACCTCTCTCTCTCTCTCTTTCTCTACATCAGCCTCAACTTCTTCCTTCCTCACCCTCTTCCCTCCCATCTCTTCTCGTCTCTTTTCATTTCCTCTCTTCTTCGGCCCTCTCTCGTCTTCGCTCACCTACTCTCTCATCTTTCTTCTCCTCTCCTCTCCTCCCCTTCCCTCCCCCTTTATCTTCCTCTTCCCCTTCCTCCCTCTCTTCTTCCCCTCTTGCCCAACCCCTTCCATCTTGCACTAATCCTCCCCAAATTACTTTCCCCAATTTGAATCTTCTCTCTCTTCTCTCTCCTCTCTCTTCCTATCACTATTTATCTCCCAATTTCCTATTATTTCTTTATTTTTCATCTTCCCCATTCTCCTCCTTCCCTCTCCTGACTTCTCCACCCCATCAATCCTTCCTCTATCATTCTCTCTCTCTCTCTCTCTCTCTCTCTCTCTCTCTCTCTCTCTCTCAACACATACTCTCACTCCCCAGCACTGTTCTCTCATCCAGGCAATTCACAAAATTTAATATATAAATAAATAAATAAAAACATTCTCAAAAATTCAAAACCAAGGATGTATTTTTATTATCTGTAATTTCATCTTGAGGTAATTGGATAGTTTAGAGAATAAGTTCATTAGGGTCATATCCAGGTAAGGTGATATTAGGGCTTAGCTAAGTAGGCGTGTGTGGTGAGTGTGGTTTGTGCTTAATCTAGCCGTAGGCCTAGTCAACATCTCCTCCCCCTCCCTCCTCTCCTCTCCTCTCTCCTCTCTCTTTAGCCCTTCCCTCCCCTCCCCTATCCCTTTCCTCTCCTCTCCCCTTCCCCCTCCCCGTCTCCTTGGCACGTGACAGGAAGAGAAGATGTGGGATGGTTGGAGACGGGGTTGGCAGGGCAGCTGAGAGGAGTACTAAGAAAAAATTAATCTCCTTATTTCGATGTTTGTTTGTTTTGCTTTTATTCATGGAGAAAGTTTTTTTTTATAATTACAGTAGTTATGTGTTTACTAACCCTTTCAGTACAAGGTCATTACCAAACTGAATAAAATCGCTTGAATAACACCATACTGTCCAATCCGTTCTTCCCCACTATATAGTTCACCACGACTTCCTTCCTACGTGATCTCCCCCCCCACCCCCATCCCAACCCCACCCCAGCCCCCTCCTAAGATCACATTACTTTACTCATAATAATCAGTTCTTAACCTCATATAAGCTTTCTATTATGGCGAACTCTGGGGAGGGCTAAGCCAACTCTTGTGGTTTGCTGTGTGTGTGTGTGTGTGTGTGTGTGTGTGTGTGTGTGTGTGTGTGTGTGTGTGTGTGTGTGTGTGTGTGTGTGTGTGTGTGTGTGTGTGTGTGTGTGTGTGTGTGTGTAGTGAAACGAGGTTAGGTGTTGTATACTTTCCGCATGGAGGATTATACTTAGCATGGTGTGTGGGTCGTATACACACACAAAACACACACACACACACACACACACACACACAACCTCCCCACCTCACACACAAACACCGAAATCAGTTACTCTGGGTCACAAAAGTATCAGTGCACAGGGGGTCCGATCCCTTCCAAAAACATTCGAACAGCTGCTGATGCTGAGGGTGGGTTGGGTTGGTAATGTCTGTTTATAAATACGTAACATCTGCCATATGATTGCAAGAGGATACTGTTAGCTGGCGATATATGACACCTCCCGATATCAGGACTCCCAACATGCGCAAGGTTGGACACTATTTCTGCGACTTTCGTTCTGTGGTCCAAAATGTTTCACGTATATCATGCACCGATAGTTTAGTGACCCACAGTAAACACAAAGAAAAATGAAAAGCGACGTAAAAGTGATGTTAATTAGGGCAGACCTCTTGCACCGTCGCAAAGGAGTTAGAATGGGTTAGAAACAGTCTCTAGTAGCTAAAAACTGCCTCCAATAGTAACTGAATAGATTACCCTTCTCTTCTAATGTTTTAAGAAGAGTTAGGAGGGGTTAGAAATTGTGTGTGTTGGTTAAAAAATCACTCCATTAGCAACTCTTTATATAATGTAGATATTTTCAGTAGTAGTCAGATTCCTTCAACTGCCGTACGATTTTGATCAAAGGAGGGAGGGAGGTGAATCTGATTGTTAAGGGGTTAAAATCGTGGGCATCCAACCATCACCTTGCCATCCAGGTACCTATTTTCAGCTTCAGGTGCGAACAGACAGGGGTGAAGAAGAGCATGGAAGGGCGTTCAATGAGGCGTGTTTACCATCATACCGTATGGGATCGAAGAAGTGGGAGGGTGTGGGACGGTGCTGCGATGATAGATGTGATAGATAGGGTATGCATAAGCGGGTGGCCATTGACTCACCTCTATAGGGTTAAAATTATAGCCTGTGTCTTCGTCTGCGATTGAAATGAATGTCTTTGTTATGGTGATTGCAGAGGGTGGTTGTGGGGAGAGACGCTGAAGGGAATCCGTATGAGATGGCCTGTTTGATTTGGGGCAGGGGTATGGAAGTTACACCCAGATTGCGTGTGTGTGTGTGTGTGTGTGTGTGTGTGTGTGTGTGTGTGTGTGTGTGTGTGTGTGTGTGTGTGTGTAAGTAGCCTATGTATGCTATGTATGTATGTACGTATGTATGTCAAGGTTATCAACACGCTCGGAGGCAATGCATGCAGGCCTGTGCAATTGATCAGGGGCCTGGGAAATTGGTGTGTGTCTTTATATGGATACTAATGCAGGCCCAGCCGACTTATATCTTTAGGGAAGCTTTACTTTTTACTTTACTACTTAATTTTTACTTTATATATGTTCTCAATCTGGTCAGTCTCTTTTCTAAGTTCCTGGTTCTGTATGTGTTTCGTCTCTCTCTCTCTCTCTCTCTCTCTCTTCCCATCCTCCTGCTCCTCCTCCTTCCTTTTCTTCTTCTTCCCCTTCTTCTTCATCTTCTCCTCCTCCTCCTCTCCAAATCGCGACTAAGCCCTAAATCTCTCCATTCCCGAGATTTTGCGAGAGAATGAAACTCAACCAATGTGGTGAGAGGAGGAGGAGGAGGAGGAGGAAATACTATAAAGCGTGACAGAGAGAGAGAGAGAGAGAGAGAGAGAGAAAGAGAGAGCACACCTATATAATCAGCAAAGGTAAAGACGATCCACCTGTCCTATCCATAAGTAATCCTCATAATTTTGTCCGATAAAGTAAGTCTATTGCATTTAATTTGCAGGAAGAGTTTTTTTTTCCCCCCTTAAATAATGACACTTGTTAGAGTTAGAAGTGCTTGGGAGCTGAATAAATGAAGATAAAATAAAAACCTAAGGATAATACACATAAGTTCTGGTTTGACTGTGATGGGTATTGGTTGTTGTGTAAGTGAAGGCAATAATAATAATAATAATAATAATAATAATAATAATAATAATAATAATAATAATAATAACAATAATAATATTATCAATAATAATAATCTCACAAGTGTATGAATATGGCCCCAGGACTGGTATGGTAAGGACACACACACACACACACACACACACACACACACACACACACACACACACACACACACACACACAGGACAGGTAAGAAGGCCTCTCCTCCCACCCCAATTCAGGTAAGGAAACACGCCCCCTCACAACTGTAACCCCCTCCCCCTCCCTCTGCCTCCTCCACCTCTTCTTACCCCTCTTCTGTCCCCCTTCCCCCCGCCTTACCCTACTTTACAACAACCAATTATTTACCCCCTTCCCCCTTCCCCTCTCCTATTCCCCTTCCCCTTCTTCCCCCACCCTTTTTCCCCTCACTTATCTCCTCCTTCCCCTCCCCTTTCCCTCGCCCTTCCCCCTTGCCCTACAGTGCCAACAACAAAGTATTTAACCCCATACCCCCTTCCCCTCTCCTCCTCTTTCCCCCACCCATATTCCTTCACTCTTCCCCCTTCCCCTTTCTCTCCCCTACCCTCTTCCCTTTACCTATTTCGTCTTTCCCCTTCCCGCATCTCAAACTTCCCCCCTACCAATAAAGTTATCTTCTGTCTCCCCCACACCTAACCTCCAGTCCCTTCCCCCCCCCCTCCCTCTCTCTCTCTCTCTCTCTCTCTCTCTCTAATTGGAGCCACCAGTGTTAACAATACCCCCACCGCCTCGTTA
Source organism: Coenobita brevimanus (assembly GCF_032717465.1). Classification (NCBI taxonomy): domain Eukaryota; kingdom Metazoa; phylum Arthropoda; class Malacostraca; order Decapoda; family Coenobitidae; genus Coenobita; species Coenobita brevimanus. The sequence goes on from NC_137042.1 coordinate 26,975,401, forward strand.
GTGTGCCTATCTCGCTTCATACTCGCCCATCCTTCCATCGCACCAAATAATATTCACTGGTTTTTCGAATTAATCACAATTATACATATATGGAGTGGCCATTTACAGCATTTTTGTATATTCATGTTTTTTTTATTATTTACTTCTATTTATTGATTTACTTGCTTTTTTATTTACATGCTCTTCAGAGGCTTATAACTTTTACCAAATAATGTAAGAGCAATGACTTTTTTTTCTCTAGTTGCTAAGGTGATCAATTATTTTGTGTATATTGTTCCCAAAACCATTATCGCATCACAACACGCAACTAAAGGGAAAAAGTTACAAAAGTTCGCTCGCTCATTATGCGTAAAAATTTGAATTATACTGGTAATAATAATAATAATAATAATGATAATAATAATAATAATAATAATAACAATGTGACCTAGTAATCAAACCATGCAAACATGGCAATCAGCATTCCCTCTTCAATATCAATAATCATGATCATCATGATGATGATCATCATCAAGAACGAATAGTAGCAGTGTAGTAGTAATAGTAGTAGTAGTCGTGGTTGTGGTGGTGGCGGTAATGGTGGTGGTGGTGGTAATAATAATAATAATAATAATAGTAACGCAACCTAGTAATTAAATCTTGCAAAGTGTCAATTAACTGAAGTACCTAGGTTTTTGTTGCGAAGCCATTTACCTCGCTGCGCAGAACTAGACGAGCAGCACATAACCCTTTGCGCAACCTCTCTATCAGCGTACAAACACATCCCGGAACAAGCCGACAAAATACCCAATTAATGTTTTATTAAAGGGCTAAGTAACTGTATCAGAAACAATTCCTATCACGTTTCATTAAACTGCGATAAAACAATAATAAATGACTCGCCGGCCTGGGACGACATGAGAATCTACCTTACCTGAGCTTACCGGTACTCACTCAAAATGGCTTCCGTCCCGACCCACCCCCCACACACCTGTTTACCCACCTTATCACCATGGTTCTCCTAAAGATGTCGTTTCTTATCCTCTCCAAACGAACCCCGGCAACTTCTACTAAATTTTTGCAGTCTTGCCGCCACTTCCGTGATATAATTACGATGTTTGTACAATTAATTATCTGCCACGACGGTCGACACAACCTCTACTTAACTGGAGACGAGTGCAATGCTGCCCCGTCGCGGCAGTTCCTGATTGGCCAGGTGCGGTCACGTGACCAGAAGCCGTCACGTGACCTAACAGGCTTCAGCAAATTTTCAAGAAAATTTCACACACTTATTATATCATTCCGCGGTTGTCCTGTACTAAATTCCTCGTCGCAACAAAAGGGTGGTTAACCTGACCTGAGCGATGAAAAATGACACACAGATTATTATCTTACAGATCGCTTACAAAATCGGAAGACAAGCAAGATGCACAAGCATCCTCGCCGTTCTTGGTGAACCACAAAGGAACTCATCATTTTTACCGACGAACATGAGAGATTACGTGTAAATTAGGAACTGTAGGCTACAAATTTTGTCTTAATGAAATGATGTAAAACCTTTCTATTGTCGTTTGACTAGTAGAGGAATATTGTAGTACTGGCGTAACAGCGAAGGTGGTAGGCGCAATAAACCCCAAGGCTGAACACGCTCCATCATGCATCATCACACGGTAACCATGGCAACGGGACAGGGAGCCTCGGCGTTGCACGCTTACTGAGATCGCGATAACCAAACTCATGGCGATAATTTATGATAGCAAAGCTGTTTACTTCAGCATGTTTACCTGACCGTGTTGATGTCAGTTATAATAATGTTATCATTAGGCTATATTCTGCAACAAACGCTTGCACCACGTCGCGGAACACACGAATAAATTGTTCTTGTTTGTGCTTGGAATTACGTAAGCTACAAAAATACAAGATAGCAGTGGCAGCAGGAATGAGTTGAGGGCTGGTATTCTCGTCAGTTTTGAAAGCTCCCTAACACCTTTTCCTAAGCGATTTGTTTTGTCTAATACAAGTTACTGTCCTGTTCTGTGCTACATAAATTCTTGCCATATCGCTATACGCTGCATAAATAACAAAGAAAAGGATATTAACTAGCCGTATCCAATAACAGACCCCTAAGGAAGAGGTGTTAGGGAGCTTCCTTAGTTTGTGTTCCAGCCAAAAATTCTCGCTATATTCTTTTTACTCTAACCTGGCTAAAATTCCCATCACCTCATCTTGAAAGCAGAGTTCTAAGAATATATAGATTAAGATGCTAGTCACAAAGACGTGCTATGGTACCTCACGCCATATTTTATTTCATTTTTCGTACTACCTATAATTCTTAGCGGTTCATTTACCAGACTACTTACGTCTTATTTAATAATCTGTGCCAATTGCTTTTTTCTCTTTTTCTGCGCCTTTTCTCACTAACGTCACCCGATTTTATTCGACTTGGAATATATCCCTTGGGTTGGAGTTTGAAAAATTCCATGTTTCTCGAGTGCGATTTCATTTTATCTGCATACTTATCTATTTTTCTGTCAGTCCATCTATCTATCTATTGCCTTGGCGCATCTTGTGAGCGGATGGCCTCGACACAAGGACCACCAGGCATGATGCTGACGATAATGATGATGATAATGAATATGCCAAAGTCACCAATGATAATGGGCGATGAATGTCCAATTATAACAACAACAGCAACTCGAATGCACCCAGACAGCACATACCCTCGCCAGACCAATACTTTCACAGTTTCACAGTGCCATTTAATTCCATGGTCTTAGTCTGCCCTGTTATACATTCACACAGAGCACATACCACCGCCAACAACAATAAAATCTATGATTTATTCTCGCATCCGAATCCACATCCACCTCAAAATCTAATCAACTTTTGCTTGACTCACTGCCCACCATTCCACCAGATTTCATGGAGATCTGATGACAACTTTTGAGATATCTAGTACAGACAAACAGACACGGGGAACATAATTATAACCCCATCCAACTTTGCTAAGGGAGGCAGTGACGAAAATAATTATGATTATGATGATGATGACGATGAAAACAACAAGACATACAAATTACTGCCCCACATCCTGGCTCCCTTACCATTTATTACCCCACACGTCATCCACGCCCCGCACTATCAAACAAGGTGAGGTGAGGTGAGGTGAGGTGAGCTGAGAGGTGTTGGACATGGACTGCTGCAAATTAAAGCCTGTCGTGCGTTTTTTTTTTTTTCTTGTAACATGTGCATGCAAGGTCGATGTGGGACTGATGTTGATTGTTGCTGTGACGATGATGATAGAGAGAGAGAGAGAGAGAGAGAGAGATTTGGTAAGAGACTATCCACTTTAATTTCACGACCCACGCTATAAATTATCTCTCTCCCCACGTTTTACCTCGCTTTAATTCTCTCACTCACTCACATTTGAACTCGCTTTAATTTCTCCCTTTCTCGTATTTCACCTCACTTTAATTCTCTCACACGTTTCATCTCGTTTTCATTTCACTTCCCTGTCACTCAGACTCTCCAATTCTCTCTCTCTCTCTACATTTTTTTTTTATGCGAGGAAGAAGGAACCAAAGGCCATATATATATATATATATATATATATATATATATATATATATATATATATATATATATATATATATATATATATATATATACACTGTTCATCTCCATACGCCTTAATCCCATAAGGGGTGGCCACAAACAAATCGCCTCCACGTCACCTTGTCCTCTGCTATCAGGTTGCCCTATCTCCAACATCCACCACTCTCTCTCATTAACCTCTCTACCTCAACCTCTGTATCGCTCTCCCCTTTCCACCTCACATACACTCCTGGTCAGTCTCTCAACCTGCATCCTTTCCAAACTTAAATAAATCATATCGTCTT
>NC_137042.1:26984278-26996778 GCF_032717465.1 Coenobita brevimanus
AGTAAGAGACTGCGGTACCGTTACTGCACTTATCCTGTCACGCTCTACACACACACACACACACACACACACACACACACACACACACAAAAGTCAGTATCAATATCTATAATTAAACTCGCACACAGTCCCTCACACAATCACAAAATGTCACACCACGTCCGGTACAGTCAGATACAGTCACACAGTCATAAAGTACACACAGTTCCTTATACATTCACAAAGCCACACACTCATTTAAACAGTCATACAGCTATACATACACATTCACAGTCATTCAGTCACATACACAGTCACACAGTCATACGGTACGTACACAGACATAAATATTTATAGAGTCACTTAGTCATACAGTCACACAGTCGTAAGTACAGTCACATATATACATTTACAGTCACTTAAGCGGTCACCAAGGCAACAAAAACAGTCACACAGTCATACAGTTAGTGTGGGTGTCACGTTAGGCAGTCAAGGCCACGTACACACACACACAATCAGTTACATACACAAACAGACATGCTCTTCCGGTCAATGACACTACCGGTAAAACACGCTCATGCATACATACTAACACACACATACATACATATACACCTACACCTACACAGATTACACTCATACACACATAAACACATATACACGCAGGCATAAAGTACACACACACACACACACACATATTTTTATCCATTCATCCATCTATTCATCCATTCAGCCATCCACACATACATTATACATACACTCAGTTAAACATACAGATACTAACACACACAGCTAATAATTCACAGCTAGTGTACTACATAGCTAGTAAAGTACACAATAAAGCAGTGTACATATGTACGGCAGTACTGCACAAAACATCACGTCACTTACGTTAACCTAGGCCTACTCATGCATCCTTTCGGTCTATCAGTCACTCTGTTTGGATACAAGTCAGCCACTCAGCCAGCCATTCAATCGGCCAGTCACTTAGTCAGCCATCCATTCAGCAAATCACTCAGTCAGCCAGCCACTTATTCAGCCAGCCACTTAGTCAACCACTCAGCAGGTTAGCCATCCACTCAGTCTGTCAGGCCCCCATTCAACCAGTCAGCCAGCCATTCTGCCAGTCAGCCAGCCAGACATCACGTTACGGTAGCTAAGCCGTCACGGTGCTGCCTCCCAAGACACTGACGGGGGTAGGGGAGGGGAGGGGGAGGGAAGAAAATGGAGAGGAGAATGTAGGGGAAGGAGGAGAGAAGGAAGGGGTTGGGGAGAGTGGAGTGGAAAGGAAGGGAGGAGGAAGAGATGGAGCAAGGAAAGGGGTGGGGACATGCAAGGGAAGAGCAAAGAGAGAGTGGGGAGAAGGATATGAGAACGAGGGTGTGAAGGAAGAGAGGTGGAGGAGGGGAAGGAGCATAATGTAATCCAAGGCTTAAAACTTAAACGGGGAAGAGGGGGAAGGAGGGGTGAGGAGGGAGGGTGCATATGAAGAAGGAGGAGGGAGGGGGGGTAAGGAGAGAGTGAAGAGAGGGAAGAGGTAACATACCGAAGGTGAGAAAAATTGGGAGTGAAGAGGGTTGTATGGAAGGTAGGGAGATGTCGCGGATAGGGGAGAGGGAGGGAGGGGGAGCTGGAGGGGTTGAGAGAAATGGGAAGCTGGGTAAGGGAGGGGAAGAGAAGAGGAGGAAGGAAGAATGAGAAGAAATACATGAGAAGAAGAAGAAGAAAACAAGAGAAAAGAGAGAAGAGGGAAGGGAGGAGGGGAAAGGAGGGAAAGCAGGGCAAGTGAGGGAGGGGATGATAGTGAATGGGGGTGAGAGAGAATTGGGGGTGAGGGAGGGGGTGAGGGGTGTGGTTATAAGAACTTCCTGGTTCCATGAATATGTTGCATCTCATTACACCTCCACTATACTCTCATGCCATACTGTTTAGTCTTAGCCATTGTTGTTTCTCTCTCTCTCTCTCTCTCTCTTTCTCTCGTACACATTCTTATACATGGCATGGGACACACACACACACACACACACACACACACACACACACACACACACACACACATTCCTTCATAATGGAGTCGCTACCTGTCATTGCCACCTTAATCAACACTCACGGGACCCTCCACACACACACACACACACACACACACACACACACACACACACACACACACACACACACACACACATACTGGCTGTGACATCGCGTCGTGACTCGAAAGCGGAAATGTCATGTTTAATATTGTGTGTGTGTGTGTGTGTGTGTGTGTGTGTGTGTGTGTGTGTGTGTGTGTGTGTGTGTGTGTGTGTGTGTGTGTGTGTGTGTGTGTGTGTGTGTGTGTGTGTGTGTGTAAAACCATGATAATACACCACGCCTTACATTCCCCACCCCTGGACGCGGTCACTCGGTCAACCATGAGACATCCCTGTAGTTCCTTCACCTTTTCTTGGTTTTTATTTTTTATGCAAGAAAGAAGGAACCAAAGGCCAGGAGCCCGCAATACCGTTCCTTCAAGAAAAAACAAAAGCAATACAAAGAGAGCAAAATTCAAGATCCGTTCGTCCTTTTTTCTTCTTTTTTCCGTAACTCGATGGTAAATTAATCCGTCTCACACCACTAGCTACGAGAGACAAGCTACGTATATATCCTACGTGTCTCTCAACTGTTCCTGTTATTATTTCCTTCACATCAGAGTCTACCCCAGAAGACAACACTAAGGCTCTACATCCTCTCCATGGCACTTCCTCGCGTCTTATGTTCTTGTGTTAATCTTTGGCTGCAGGTTAGCATTCATGAAGGAGGGATTGTACTGATATGGCCATTTCAAGTAAATATAATGTGGTCATTGTCTTAACCCATTCAGAATAATTTTTTTTCTTGTGTTGCGAGACGCCAAGTAAACAAAGATGAAAGGTAAGAAATAAGAGACGACTCCCCCCCCCTTGCAGCCCCACATTCTCTCTTCGCCTCACCACCCCCACACCCATCCCCTCTTAACTCGAGGGAGGGGGGGGGGCTGTGAGCATCCCCCTTACTGGACCCCCCCTCCACCCCTCTTGGGCCTACCGGCAGACCATCTGAGACTTCTGATAGTGAAAGCATCAGAAACTCAATCCATTAGCAACTTTCTCCATTAATATTACTTGCATCAGTTAATCGTTCACTCATCAAGCTTCATCACTTAATCATACATAACAGAGTAATTCCAGACAGCCACTCATCTGACAAAAATTAACCTTTACCCTAACATCAATTTCTCTCGGCAGAACAAAATTACCTGGTGTTAAGCTGAATAAAGTGTGTCTAAATTATTCATAGATATAATTCATTCTGTTGAACAATGCTATAATAAAAACGTGAAAAAAATAGGGAAAATCACCAAAGAAAGATGAATTTTTCCTTTTGGCTGCAATATACTTTTTTTTTCACACTTTACTACCAGGCCCTACTCTTGCGTCATCTCTCTCTCTCTCTCTCTCTCTCTCTCTCTCTCTCTCTCTCTCTCTCTCCTGCCCTTCTCTCGTCCCTCTTTCACATACCCTCCCTTCCCTCTTCTCCCTCCTATTGTCTTTCCCTTCCCTTCTCTTCCCCCATGCTCCCCTACCCATCCCCCTTCCCCCTCCCTCTTCCTGCAACACGACCCAAGCTATCCCCTCCTCCAACCCTCACATACACCCCTCCCCTCCCCCTCCCCCTACCTTCCCCCCCATACACACCTGGAATCCCCACCCTTCTCTTATATGAAATGGTGTAGGGTGACTATGGGGGTTGGGGAGGAAAGGGGAAGAATGGAGGAAGGAGCGGGAGATAAGGAGAGAAAGGGATATAAGAAGAGGAGACAGAGAAGAGGGAGAGAAGAGTGGGAGAAAAGGAGAGGAGAGAGGAGAGAAAAGATAATGAGTACTGTGGGAGAAAGGAGTAAGAACAATGAGAGAATTAGCATGATGAGAGAGAGAGAGACAGACAGACAGACAGACAGACAGACAGACAGACAGAGGCGGACGGTATTATGATGAGCACACGAATAACAAAAACACCATAATCCTTAAACACACACACACACACACACACACACACACACACACACACACACACACACACACACACACAGCAAGCAACCAATGAGCTTTAACGAATACACAGACCAAGGCAGTGACAATACGGACACACCCCTTTAACAAGTTCAGGTGATGGTGGTGATGGTGTGGTGATGTGCGTTCATTCTATACCAGCCAACACCACCCTCACACCAGCCTATACCACTCTCACATTAGGCTATACCACTCCCATACCACTCTATGCCATTCTCGCACTGGGCTATACCACTCTCTTACTATCTTTCATACCACATACCACTCAAACAACCGCTCTCCCACACCACCATCCACACAATATCCCCTCACACCACCTCCCACACACACTATACACCACATTCATACTAGGCTATACCACTCTCTCACACCATACATTGCTATAACACACAAACAAAACTCAGCACACACCACTCACAGCATACACCACACCATACCACACCACAATTCACATTCATTCCACTCACCATACACACACCTGCTAACCAACACACACCACATTTCACTTTTAGCTACGTGTACAATTATTTCATTTAACACAACCTTCTCACCTTCATCTCAGTGAACAATTACACATTCATCTCATTCAACATCATACATTCATCTCACTCGAAATTCATACACTGACTTCATTCAACATTCATCCACTCATCTCACTGTAAAATGACTCTTCTCAATTAACCATTCAATATAAATGCCTTCAACATTCATCACTCATCTCCTCAACATCTCTTCAACATTCATCATTCATTATCATTTAACATACGTCACAAAAAGCTATACATGTAAAGAACTAGTCAATTTCAGTCCCTCAATCTCTCTCTCTCTCTCTCTCTCTCTCTCTCTCAAACGAACTCTGCCTTCTCCTCTCAAACTGAAGTAAACTCAATTCTGCCTTTCCATTGTCCTTTTTTTTTTTTTTTTTTTTTTTTTTTTTTGTAAATGTATGCAGGATTTGGTCGTCCAAAAACTGAACAGGGAAGGAAAAATGAAGGGGCCTCACCGGGATGAGCCGTAATATTAGAGAGAGAGAGAGAGAGAGAGAGAGAGAATATAGTACATCCCTTTCCGAGACTCCCCCCTCTCCCTCTCTCTCTCTCCCTATCTATCTCTCTATCTAACACACACACACACACACACACACATACCACGTCAAGTAATACAGAAATGTCCTTTTAAAAACCGCTGTAACAGATCCTAACTTTCATTTCACTCCTTCGAGGGTCGTACACACACACACACACACACACACACACACACACAATAAGGCCACCCATGTTACCTCAGCGACCTTTTTTATAATAGAAGACGGGCGACCTTGACTTTTTAACCCGTGTTGGCAAAATGAGAAGACTGTCAGATGAAGAGTAAAGAAAAACTGACAGACATACAGACAGATAAATTGACAGACTGATACAGATTACTGTGAAGACACAAATAAATACCGCTAAATAAACAAGTCTACCCGTACATATATCACACAGGCAGACAGACAGGTGGACAGACAAACAGCAATAGATGGTTACCAAGAAACATATAAACACAGGTAACAGGAGACAAGATAGACATAGAGACATACAGAGAGGCAAGCAGACAGAAAGGTATACAGACACAGGTAAATAGTATGGCAGGCAGATGACGAGACAAAGACAGGGAGACAGCCAGCCATATACAAAAACACACCTATACGCAAACCATGGGACAAACAGACAGACTTACATACAAACACAGAGAGACAGACAGACAAACACACACCAACACTGACAGACGGACGGACAGAAATAGACACACTAATAAGGGACAAGTGTGCAATTCCCTTAAGAGCTGACCATGTAATCCAGCCATCATCATACCTACCAACCTATCTATCTACACACACACACACACACACATCATCATCATCAACATCATCATCATCCTACACCACTTTCACACCGTCCACACATCTCTACACCACTCTCACATCACCCTACACCATCCATACACCATTCACTACACCCCCATATTACTAGATGATTCAGTACCACTCTACATCATCCCAAACCACTTTTACACTATCCTACACCACACTCACGTCATCCACGCTACCTTACACCTCTCTCACACCATCCCACACTGTACATACCAATCTCTAAACTACACAACACCATTCTACACCACCCCACACCACATTACACCATTCTACACCATTCTCACACGACCTTACATCTCTTAACCTCATAACCTAACCACTACCGTTCCAACCCGCCTCATCGTCAACCTCTACCGCATTCTCTCCATTTACTCACTCGTACCTTGTCTCCCCAACTCACTCACACAATCCGTCATTCACTCATTCTCTCTTTCATTCACTCGCGTACCAAATGCCTTACTAAATAACTCTTAATTCTAATACCCACTGACTCACTCACCCAACCAGTCACTCATTCATTCATTCGCTCACTCATTCATTCACCTACCTTACTAACTCTCACATTCACTTACTCACTTACTCACCAACGTGGCACCAACACTAACCTGAAAAAGGAGAAAGAAGGGGGAGATTAGCCACCATACATACATAATAAATAAAAAAATAAAAACTGAATAACAGCATACAAAATTCAGTATTATTATATTATCAAAAGACAATTTCACACACCAAAAAATGAAAACAAGCCTGCAGAATACAATATTTTCGTTCAGCTCCACATTACAGTAAGCCGAATTCGTGTATGTGAAAGGAAGACACATCAGTAAATTATTCTGCTATCAGCCGTCTTACTTCGCTATGGAGGGTAACTGTGAAATGCAATTGTAACAAAGAAATAAATAAACAAAGACAGATGGAAAAAGAAACGGATATACAGACAGACAGATAGATGGATGGACCGATAGACAGACAGATAGACAGACTGACAGATAAAGGGATGGACAGATAGATGGATAGACAGACAGAGAGATAGACAGGTAAAATCATTCGTACCGTATTATCCCCCCAAAATATGCAGTCCAGTCACAAAAGTTCATACCGAAACACATTTTAAAACAGTGAAACACAATGAAATTTAAGCTCCAGCAACTCGTGTATAATTTTCAGTTCAGATGACCAAGCACTGATGCAGATAACAGCAAGGAGGAGGCTAAGAAAAAGTTCAGGAAGTGAAGGGAGGGTGTGCTGCCTGGAAATTGGAGAGTGAACGCAGCAGAGAAAAATATGAGAGTTTGTGGGGTGAACAGAGGAGAACTGGTAGACAGTAGGCTGTGGTCTTATGTTCTATGCACGAAATGGTCTGGTAATAAACTTTCATAATTCCATCTTGTGTGGTAAGGTATTCTGTGGAGCCTGGGTACTTAAGAGACGCAGCGGAAGGAAGGACTGCATAAGACCGAACGGTGGACATTAAGTGAATAAAATTGATACATGCAAATAATTTTTTCCCATATGAACAGAGGAATAATTAAAAAAAAAAATCCATGCGCCAGATTACAGGTGTTCTCATTACTTGTTGTTGCTGCTTTCCTAGGTTCATTTGGACGTGAACAAGGTGGACTGCGGGCTGCATGATTAAGTACACCGTCTTTCTAAACCTATATATTACACTACGTATGTACACGAAGTAAAAATGTAAGCAAACGTGAAAATTATTACAGGATACTACACCTCGACGTAAAAATCACTTCAGGATACTACACCTCGACGTAAAAATCAGTCCGCGATACTACACCTTTGACCTCTCCCGCCACAAACACAGCCCAGTAATTTGCGATGCCTGGCCGATTGTTTGAAGCCCTCTACGTGTCTGAAGGGATTTAAGACGGAGATAATGTTTTAGTATCCCCTCCTGCTGGACATTATCGGTTACATATCAAGTGTACCTCCTTAAACTGGACCAGGTACGTTTCTAAGACGGTCGATAAGGAAGGTTAGCCACTTTAGTGCGAGGACGTGAATTTGAGGTTATTCTTGTTTGTGCCTAACTTTATTATTATTACTTATTATTATTATTATTATTATTATTATTATTATTATTACTATTATTATTACTATTTGTTTAGATACCGGTAAGAACCCTAATAGGAGGATGGCTTCGATCTATTGCCATCTATCCATCTTCAACGCTCAGCTGTAACAGAATGATGCTAGTCACGAGGAAGCGCAGCAGAACGCAGAGCAAAGCCGTAGTATCGCCTGATTCTGGCACTGAGCGACGGGAAATCACAAAAGGAAGAAAATTTGCAAGTCTGGATGGAGAAACTATACCTGATTCTGATCAAGTCTCTCGCCTCCTAATTAACAAAGGCGATTATCAGGTACACGCCCTACCAAATCAAGCCCTTATATGTACCTAACTACTTAACTGACGACCAGAACAGAGTAGCGAGTCGGAAATGGAGAGGAAGAGTTGGAGATGAAGGGTTAGAGATGGAGGGAGAGGAGGAAGAAAAGGTGGAATGGGAAGAAGGAAGAGAGGAGAGAGAGGATGAAGAGATAAGTAGAGGTAGTTTACATGAGAGTAAGGAAGAGGTATGGATAGAAGATGAGTTAGAGAATGGGAGAAAGGAGGAGATGATGGAGAAGAAATGGAAAGAGGTAAGAGAAGATGGAGAGGAAATGGAGAGAAAGATGTAGAAGAAAGAAGGAAAAGATGGAGAGGATGTGGAGAGAAAGAGGTAGAAGAAGAGTTAAGGACGGGGAAAGATTCAGAGATAAAAATGAAGAAATATAAAGAGATGAAAGAAAATATCGCATAATTACCCAGGTATCAACCCTTATTAGCGTTCACCTATCCTCCAGCCAGGTGTGCTTAATTACAGTACCATATGCAGGTGTACCCTTGATATTAGCGTAAGTATTTAGACAGCTGTGTGTGCGTTCATTGACAGGTGTATGAACGTGTGGGTGTCTTGTGGCCAGGTAGTGTATGTTGAGAGAGAGAGAGAGAGAGAGAGAGAGAGAGAGAGAGAGAGAGAGAGAGAGGAATTAAAGACAATTATAGGTGACAAAAACCAGTCTCTCTCTCTCTCTCTCTCTCTCTCTCTCTCACCCCACACACACACACACACACACACACACACACACACACACACACACACACACACAACTAATCCCTTAATCTCCTTTGTAATCCCACCCTCGTTCCAAATTCCCTCACTCTAATCCCGCTGACAAGGAATTGAACCCCGAACCCTACTGTAAATGAGATAGATAGATAGATAGATAGATAGAGAGAGAGAGAGAGAGAGAGAGAATCCTGGCCCAAAACCACTTCAGCACGAGGACTGAACAAAATCCCTGCTACCGATTTGTGATATTAATTTAACTTGGCAAATCCCACTTTCTTTTTTTTTTTTTTTTTTTTACTTCGCTGGCGTCTTAAGTTTACTGTATTCTTTATTCTATTGTATTCCTATTGGCGATTGTATGACCTTACTATTTTATTACTATTTTATGTTCTTACCCCATTTTAATCGCATGCATTTTATTCCGCTTATTAAACACCCGTCGTAGTGAAAGGGACTGACCACTACATCATCAACTTAGAGTACAAAAAAAAGGTAATTTCGACTACTGTTCAGTTTCTCCAATCTCTCTCTCTCTCTCTCTCTCTCTCTCTCTCTCTCTCTCTCTCTCTCTCTCTCTCTCCATTAACAATTCTAATGCAAAGAGTTAGATGTGCTTAGAATAGGATTAGGTATAATAAACGAGGCTTAGGAGGTTTAGCATGTGTCAAGATGGTGTGTCGCAGGTGTGTTGCAGATGCCTAGCAGGTGTGGCAAAAGTGTAACGAGTATAAAACATTTAGTGTATGTAGCAGATCTCTTATGTGGATGAGTACCAAATATATAGCAGATGTTTAGAAGGTGTAGCAGATGTCTAGCAGGCGTGTGGCAGGTGTGCAGCAGATGTATAGCAGGTGTACCAGATGAGTAACAATGTGGCTGGGGCAAAATGCGTCTGGCAGGTGTTTATAAGAAAGCAACTCACATCAAAAGGTCATCAGGTCGACCAGGAAGCAAGTGAGAAGCCAATAAATGCAACAGGTTCTGCAGGTGTGTAACGGGGATAGGCAGGTGTGTAGCGGAGGGCAGGTGTGTTGCAGGCAGCGTGGTTGTGGCAGGTGTGGATGCAGCGGGTATGTAGCAGATATGACAAGTGTAGTAGAAATGACAAGATTAGAAACGACAGGTGTAGTAATGACAAATATGTAGTACCGGTGGCAGGTGTGGGTGAACGAAAAATAGTAGCTGTGTAGTAAAAAGTGGAAGAAGCAGATGTGACAGGTGTGGATGAGAGACGGTAGCAAATATGTGTAATAAGAAGTAAATGGCATAGATGTGGCCGGTAAAAAGCAGAGTAATGAGATGGAAATGAAACGAAATGATAAACTGAAACAAGTGTTATTGGAAGTAACAGTACGGTACAAAATAAGCAATGGCGAAGAGAAAAGACTGAAGAGAAAATGGTACCATAGAAACAGGTGTGGGACAAGTGTGTGAAGTACAGGTAGCAGTGACGCAGGTGTGGGATATGTCAGCGGGGGATGAGAGCGATCAGTTCTGTTGCACATTAATTATTTGTGTGTGTGTGTGTGTGTGTGTGTGTGTGTGTGTGTGTGTGTGTGTGTGTGTGTGTGTGTGTGTGTGTGTGTGTGTGTGTGTGTGTGTGTGTGTTCGCGCGCGCGCGCGCGAGGGGGGTTAGGATGGATCCAGGAATCTGCAATGTTATTTGTGCATGTAGGTATGTGTGCGTGTGTATTTCCATTTGTTGTGTATTGCGTGGTGCCAGTGCATACGTGTGTGTGTGTGTGTGTGTGTGTGTGTGTGTGTGTGTGTGTGTGTGTGTGTGTGTGTGTGTGTGTGTGTGTGTGTGTGTGTGTGTGTGTGTGTGTGTGTGTGTGTGTGTGTATTTCTTCATACAATCTGATGTGAGTATTTTTGTTTAAGTTACGTCTGTGTGTGTATATATACAACTTAATGAGAGAGAGAGAGAGAGAGAGAGAGAGAGAGAGAGAGAGTCGGTTTCGTAATTTACACCTACTCGAAAGCAATTTATTTCTTCAGCGTCTTCACCAAAATATTTCCGAACCAACATTAAATTTTTCCGTCCTAAAATATTTCGTCATTTCTCTTTTCAAACTTTCTTTAAAATTTTACCCCTTCAACCCGATGACGTCTTGATAAATTTACTCTTGTTATCTCCAGACGATTTTCCTCAGCTTGAGATCCCCCGAAATTGAGGGGTTAAAAATTATAGCATTCTTGAAGTGAGTGAGTGAGTGAGTGAGTGAGTGAGTGAGTGAGTGAAGAGGATGGGTAAATATCCACCTCCTTATGAGTACTCGACCTACTCTCTCTCTCTCTCTCTCTCTCTCTTTATCTCTCTTCCCTTCCTTCCTCTCTATCTTTTCCATCCTACTCCTATTTATATTTTTCTCTCCCTCAATCTCTCCCCTCCTTTTCCTCTCCCTATCTTCAACTCTGTCTTTTCTTCCACACTTTCTCCTCTCCCTCCTATTCATCATCATCATCATCATCATCATCGTCTGTTCCTACATTACCTCTTCTTATCAACATCCTTGCTTTTACCTCATCATCATCATCATCATCATCATGTGTTCCTACCTCATCTCTTCTTATCATCCTTTCTACTTCACCTCTTCCTTTTCTTCCTCTTCTTCCCCACAGGTCCACTTGACCCTCCCTCGAGCCTCCAACACCACCACTATCGTACCAACATTACCACCACTACCACCACCACTACCAACATTACCGCATCTACCAACGTTACCACAACTACCTACATTACCACCACCACTACCACCATGACCATCACTATCCTACCAACATTTTCCACTACCACCCACTATCAACATTACCACATCTACACAAATTACGATCACCATGATTACCAACATTACCATATTTACACACATTACCACCACCACCACTACCACCATCACTACATCTTCCAACAATACCATGACTATTACTACCAACATTACAACCACCAACATTACCACAATTACCTTCACTGCCATCATCATCTACGTAACTTCTACCATCACTACCAACATTATAACTACCACCATCGCCACTTACCACAACTACCATAATCACCACCAACCACAACTACCACCATCATCACCTATCACGACTACCACCATCACCACCAATCACAGCCATCGTCATCACTATCACTACCTACCACACATACCATCATCACCTACCACAGACCTAAACAACCACGACCACAATCACCATCATCACTTACCGCAACTACCACCATCACCACCTACCATAACTACCACCATCACCACCTACCACAACTACCACCATCACCACCTACCACAACTACCACCATCACCACCTACCACAAATGCCACCATCACCACCTACCACAACTACTACCATTCCCCTACCAACCAACACTCGCTGATCCTCATTCGTTTT
>NC_137042.1:27004278-27006778 GCF_032717465.1 Coenobita brevimanus
TCCCCTCCCATTCCTTCCCTTCCTCTCAGCCCCCAACTCCTTCCCTTCCTCCTTTCTCCCCCTCTCCTTCTCCTCCATCTTTTTCCTCATTCCTTTCCCTTCTCTCTTCTCCCCTCCTCCACCTCCCCTCTCCTTATCTCTCCTCCTTTTTCTCTCTCCTCTTCTCTCAAATCCCTCCCAACCCCTCCCCTCCCCACCCTTACCTCATTATCCTTCATGATTATACCTTTTTATTTTTGGCTTTTTTTACCTATTTATTGGAGTTCAGGGGTCAATGGGGGAGGGGAGGGAAGGGGAGGGGAAGTTCAGTGGGGAGGGAAGAGATGAGAACACAGGAAGAGAAGAGGGATATACAGAGAACATAAGAAGAGAGGATAACTGCAGTAGGCCGGTTGGCCCATGCTAGGCAGCTCCTAGAAGGGTAACTGAACTACTAGAATGAGATAAGGATAGCAAAGAAGAAGGCTCTCCCCCGCCCTCCAAACCCTCCAGCCGAAGCCGGCAGGAAAAAGTCAGAAAGAACACCACGCCGTATAGAAAAAACTGGCGTGACATTTTTACAGGAAAGTGTGAAAGGAGAATAGAGACTATCATAGTGTAACCTGAAAAGAAAATTTATTTTTGAATTAGTATTGGTTATAATATTTTCTTTATTCTATATCCACCCCTTATTTGTCATATGCTTATCTAGCCTATGCTTGAAACTCTCAATGGAAGAGGCAGCAACTACTTTACTAGGTAGCTTATTCCATTCGTCTACTACTCTATTACCAAACCAATTTCTACCGATTTCCTTTCTGAAACGGAATTTTTCTAGTTTGAAACCATTATTTCTAGTTCTATCCTGTATGCTTACTTTAAGTACCTTGCTAATATCTCCCTTATTTATACCATTCATCCACTTAAACACCTCAATTAAGTCTCCCCTTACTCTACGCCTCTCTAGCGAATGCAGACTTAGTCTTTTCAGTCTGTCTTCATATGACAGGTTCCGGACGTCATGTATCATTTTAGTCATTCTTCTATGTACATTTTCTAACGAATTAATGTCCATTCTATAGTAAGGACACCAAAATTGTACTGCGTAGTCTAAATGTGGCCTTACTAATGCTAGATAAAGTTTCAGTATTACTTTAGATGATCTATTGCTCACGCTTCTCGAAATAAATCCTAGGACCCTATTTGCTTTATTTCTCGCATTAATGCACTGTTGCCTAGGTTTAAGGTCGTTACTAATCATAACTCCTAGATCTCTCTCGCATTCCGATTTGCTAATTTCTTTGTTATCTAAGCTGTATTTAGTATCTCCAATGGTCTTGCCTACGTTAAGTACTTTACATTTTTCAACGTTAAATTCCATTTGCCAAGTTTTAGACCATTTGGACAATGTATCGAGGTCTTTTTGTAAGTTATGGCAATCGTCAGTCGAGTTAATGATACGCCCTATTTTTGTATCGTCGGCAAATTTGCTGATTCTGCTATTGACTCCTAAGTCTAGATCATTTATATATATGATAAATAATAAGGGACCGAGTACTGAACCCTGTGGTACACCGCTAGTTACTAATCCCCAGTCCGACTTTGTTCCATTTATTAATACTCTCTGCTTTCGTCCTTTCAGCCAGGATTCTATCCATTTTAAAATATCGCCGTCTATACCGTGTGCTCGAACCTTTCTAACTAACCTTTCGTGTGGGACTCTATCAAAAGCTTTACTAAAGTCCAGATAAATAACATCGTAAGCTTTATCGCTATCTACTGCCTCATAGACCTCCGAGTAGAATGACAACAAATTTGTGAGGCAGGATCGTCCTTGCCTGAATCCGTGCTGACTTTATATAAGATTAAATCTTTCTAAGTGTTCTCTAATCCTATTTGCCAAAATTGACTCTAACATTTTTCCTACTATTGACGTTAGACTTATCGGATGAAAGAAATAAGAATAGAGGTTCTGAGCATATGAGAGGAAGGAAAAGAGAGAAGGGCAGGAAACTGGAAGGAGAAATGAAGAAGAATGGATGGGAATGTGTGTGTGTGTGTGTGTGTGTGTGTGTGTGTGTGTGTGTGTGTGTGTGTGTGTGTGTGTGTGTGTGTGTGTGTGTGTGTGTGTGTGTGTGTGTGTGTGAGAGAGAGAGAGAGAGAGAGAGAGAGAGAGAGACGGAAGAAAAATATGAGAAAGGAAAAAGGCGTAAAAGAAGAAACTCAGGAAAGGCAGTCAAACAACTGGAAGAAGAAAACAACGAAGATATAAAAGGGACAGAAAAACCAACGAACATGATAAGCGAGGAAAGACTAAGATGGACAGAGGAAGAGATAAAAGGAAAACTGAATGATGAAAAAATATATATAAGAAAGTAGTAAATGAGTGGAGGATCTTGCACTTTAACACAATGACATTTTAAACGATATTTCTGGTGTTGGAGTGGGAACCCTACGCGTGGTGGCACTGGTATAACCCGGCGGTGCATCTACCTGGTTATATCCCTCCGAGAACCCCCCC
>NC_137042.1:27011778-27019278 GCF_032717465.1 Coenobita brevimanus
CCCATCCCCACCCCTAACCCCTATTACTTCCCCTTCCCCCTATCCATCTACGCTTATCACAGGTCCTCACCCATGTACCCTCATCTATCTCACCTCTCTCTCTCTCTCTCTCTCTCTCTCTCTCTCTCTCACACACACACACACACACACACACACACACACACACACACACACACACGAGTGGTGGGCGAACAGGTATATCAAACCCGCTCATAAAACAAAGGTGATAATTAAGCACACTAAGCCCTTTCACCCCCTCCCCTTCCCCTTCCCCTTCCCCTTCCCCTTCCTCCTGATCTCCCTTTCACCAAGCACCACCACTCAACCAACTTGCGTATTGTTCTCTCTCTTTGCCTTCACTCCACGTTTAGTTCTTTTGTAACGTTCTTATCTGCAAGTTACATATAGTTTATGCCGCAAGAAGTGTCGATAAAAACCGCGAAAAGTATAGATAAAAAACGCAGGAAGTGAAACAAAAAACCACGGGGAAGTGTACATAAAAACCGCAGGTAGTGTAGGTAAAAACCACGATGAAACGCAGCTAAACCCCAGGAAGTGTACATAAAAACCGCAGGAAGTGTAGGTAAAACTGATTAGCATACAGGACTAAGAACCATACAGTCGTCCTGTCTGTTTCACGGGGGCAAAAAATTAATCAATAAAAATAAAAATAACTAAGCATGCAATCAGTAAATAAAACCTGAAGTACGACAGTGAAAAACTTTGGAGGTGTGTAGATACGAGTGATAACATGATCGAGAAAATAAATATATTAATAAAGTCACATAGTTTCTTTCGCCACAAGAAAAAAAAAAAATTGCTATGTTGACACTGAAATAATCTTAGATACACGATAATAGAAAGCATCGTAAGAAACAGATAGACAATGATGATTAATGTGTAAAATTAATAAAAAATCACACTGCTTTTGACCACGGAACACACACACACACACACACACACGTAGAAAGAATATCGGATAATAAAACTTATGAGCAGCAATAAACAACGTTGGAAACATATAAAACTGATAACAGATGTAGACAAAGCTTATTAACACTGAAAGTGAGAACCATCAAGTCGCAGTACTTGTCTGGCCGGATAAATTAAAGAGAGGAGAAGGAGGAGGAGGAGGAGGAGGAGGAGAAGTGGCAGCAACAGTAGGAGGAGAAAGAGGAGGAGAAGTGGCAGCAACAGTAGGAGGAGAAAGAGGAGGAGGAGTGGCAGCAATAGCAGGAGGAGGAGAAGGAGTGGTAGTAATAGTAATAGCATGTTTGTTGGCACAGTAAACACTCCTACAAAAACAGCAATAAAAACTTTGGGAAGTGTGTAAATAAAGCTGACTAGAGATGCAGGTTAAACTGTTTAGCACAGAAGGAATAAGATCATGTTACATTATATTCCAGCAATAAATACATAAACAAATAAAAATAAATGAAAAGCCATGTAGTCACTGCAGTACCAGCAAATAAATCTAAGAGGACGACAGAAAAAATAGCAGAAGGTGAGAAGATGAACTTAATCAGAAAGGCAGAGAATCATCACATTATTTGTTCCACTTAGTAAAAAATAATAGGCATGTAGTCGGGAGTAAACAGACCTGAAAAGAACGGCAGCTGAAGGAGAGAGAGAGAGAGAGAGAGAGAGAGAGAGAGAGGTGGGCAGGCCAGTGAAAGCAGAATGCAGACATAAAAGAACAAAGCAGGTTATAATAATTGATAATTTTGCTTTCATAATTAAGAATCGTAAATCTGACTTGGGAATATAACAATCCTCACTGTTTTTCCTACAAAAATAATGCCTTATCCTTCCTATGAAATGCAATCCCCATTCTTCCTCTTGCGAAACAATGAACATCCTTCTCTTGTCCTTCCTACAAGTAAATTACTCATTTCTTTGTCTTGCTTACAAAGATGATGATGATGATGATGATGATGATGATAATAATAATAATAATAATAATAATAATAATAATAATAATAATAACAGAGTTCTTTATGAAAAAACTAGTCTCAGTAATGACAGAGAATTGATCATCTTTGTGCATCAACGTCCACTGTAATTTTACGACAAACAGAACACAGCTCATCTTCTCTCTCTTCCCCCTCCACCCAAACCATCACCATCAGCAGCAGCCGTGTAGTAAATGAAATAACGCCGTTCAAACTGTCAAAACGATAACGCATCGCCACCAACATCAACCCTCATCGTGCGCCTGCCATCGTTTACTCGAACGCCAGACGTTCCAAAGTTACTGCCCCGTCCAAGAATGTTATCGTTTGGCTGGTTTCTAGGATTTACAATAATACAGGATGTGGTTACACGAGAGAAAGGAAGAGAATACTGTTAGATATGAGAATCCCAGATGCTTACAACTCGTCACAATATGGCTACATCATTCTCCATCTGGCTGCAGATGGGTTTTGCGCACCAGTCGGAACTTCTCGTACTGCTGGAAGCCATGTTGAGTTTAAAAATTCGCCTCTCTTCACTTTACGGGACAACAAAGCATTTACGTCAAACAAACAGCGGGTGTTTTGGTAGGCCCGTTCTCCACCAGGGCGGGAATTACGACGCTTTGGCCCTCCCGAAGAGCGGCCATCGCTGTTTACATTAGCCTGGCGGGGGAAAAAACAAGAGACGATCGCGTTTACCCACAATCCTCGATGTTTATGTTCGTGACGGCGGCCATGGTGGTTTTATGATAATTTGGTGCTCACCGACAGAAGCTTTCCCACTGCCACAACTCCTACCATGATTGGCTTTCTCATCATTTTTGTCACTACCATAAATCCTACCATGATTGGCCTTTTTTTTTTTTTTTTTACCACGTCTATCACATGTCCACCATAACCTATACACAGTCCATTCACTTAGGCGTAGTTTTCTGTCCTTTTAAGGCGTATATCCTCTGGCTCAGTGACAATCAGACAAGAGTAGAGTCCTGCACCCTTTCCATGGCACTGCTTCGTGACTAGCACCATAGTCGTAATAATCTCTTGGTACAGCTCAGTATTCAAGACGGAACGGTGGCAATTTTATACCAAGTTAAAGTGAACATGGCCAAGGTTTCCCCGTGAGTTCTGCCACTACTACAGAGGGTGTTGCAAGGACGGCTGGGTATGCTGGTGTGGGCGTGAGTGTGGCAGTGGAAGTAAAAACCGAACATACGATGCAGGACTGACACTGATAACGCTGCCAGAGCTGTCTCCATGAACAATAAACCCTGAAGAAAGGAAAAGGAGTGCTATATATGTACCACCCTGTCCGGTACTTCGCGGCAGCCATCTTGTTCGTAAAGCCACACCCTTCACCCACTATTCGATACTCAAGGAAATCAATGTGAAATTTTTACGAAAAAATATGAAAATACTCCAAAACGCAGACCACCATTACATCAACTGGAAGAAAATTACCTTAGAAAAGAAAACCGCCTTGGCTAATTAAAAGTATCAGAAGGTGTGAATCTACCATAATCCTAGCATAACTCCTACCATAGCTCCTACCATAAGCTCTTACCATAATCTTCTAGCATACTCACCCACCATAACCCCTACCGTACTTGGCTATCTCATTACTTCTGCCACTACTATACATCCTTCCAAACGATTATTGATTTTCCCATTCGTTCTGCTACTTCCACAGGTAATTTTTTCATTAACGATACTACCGACGGTGAGTATGTAAGTATGTAAATATGTATATAGGTAGGTAGGTAGGTAGGTAGGTAGGTAGGTAGGTAGGTAGGTAGGTAGGAAAGAAGGAAGGAAGGACGGGAGGTGGGTAGACATATGATTGTATATATGCACAATACTCGTATATATGTATGCATGTATGTACCACAACTTCGAACCCATTTTTTTCTTTTTCATACACGAAATTTTGAAATGCAACCATCAGGGATTCAACAGCTGTAATTCCGAGTTTGGTTGCGACTGATGTCCTCTGAGGGAGTGTTTTGGACGTGCTCCTGCGACGGCTTCGTTAGTTACATGTGAGTGGCAGTGTGCGTAGAGTTCTGCAATTTATTACTGTGTGTGTGTGTGTGTGTGTGTGTGTGTGTGTGTGTGTGTGTGTGTGTGTGAGAGAGAGAGAGAGAGTTGGCGAACGGGTGGGTGTGGGTGTGGGCGGTCCAGGAGGTGAGAGCACTAGGCCGACAGTGGGCGTGAGTGGGTGGCCGGGAGCATATTAGGAGAGACAGGTTGGGTGGAGGGGGGAGGGAAGGAGGGGGGAGGGGCAAATGGGGAGGCGGAGGGGGGAGGGAAGGAGGGAGAAAGAAAGAGGAGAAAATAGGAGGCAAGAAAGAGAAGAGGAAAGAAATGGAGGAATAATAAGGGGACTGGGAGGAAGACAAGAAGGTGAAAGAAAGGTAAGAGGGAGAGATACGGAGGGAGGGAAAAGGTAGAAAGACGCAGGGTAGGAGGAGAGAGGGAGGGGTCACTGAGCAGGAGGGAGGGAGGGAGGAATGTCGGGTGGGAAGAGAGGAAGGGGAGAAGGCATTAGAAGGGAAGGACGGAAAAGAGAGAGAGAGAGAGAAGGAAGGAAGGAAGGAAGGAAGGATGGAAGGAAGGAAAGGTCAAACGAAGCAAAGAAGGAAATACTGGGAAGCAAAAATGAAGCAACGAAGCAAGAAAAAATGAAGAAAGAAGGAAGGAAAAAGTGAGAGAGAGGAATGAGGAATGCGGGAGTGGGCGGAGGTGAAGGACGAGAAAAACTCAAAACAATGGAGGAAGAATAGGTGACACACACACACACACACACACACACACACACACACACAACCACAGTGACGAGTTATAAAGACGGAACCTAAGCGAGAAAAACGAAAAACAGATGGACAAGTGTACGAAATAATGAAAAGCAAGATTCGTCATGAGAAAAATGAAATATAAATGATGGAAAAATGTCGGAAATGAACAGGAAGAAAATGGAAGCAGACTGATGGTAAAGAAAAAAAATATGTACCCAAAAGAAAAGCATCCCAAACAAGAAAGAATAAAAGACAAATGACTGAAAAATGAAAGAGAAAATGACAGGAAAATGAAAACTGAAAATGAGTTGTGGAAAAATGGAAGATAAATCAGCACAAGAAATTACACAACACCATGACTGGCTTTGTAAGGCGAAAATTTAGTGAGACTGATGATGAGAGAGAGAGAGAGAGAGAGAGAGAGAGAGAGAGAGGGTAAAATAAAATTATGTAGTAAAGTGTAAGGAAAAAAAAATAATGAATAAGAAGAACTTTAAGATAAAGAGGAGAGGAATGGGTGAAAAAAGAAAAGTTACGACTGTAGGTAGGTAGGAAGGTAGATAGATAGGCAGGCAGGCAGGCAAGTAAGTCGGCAGGGTTGGGCAGGACAAGTAGGTAGGTAGGCAGGTAGTAAGATGAAGAGAGTAAGCAATCAGGTACTCAGGTAAGATGAACAGGGCAGGTATCAGCAGGGAGAAGCAGGTCTGACTACGCAGGCAGGAAAGCAGGTAAATGTGAGAGAGAGGGAGGTGTGGGAGGTAGGCAGGTAAAAGTGCGAGGTAAGCAGGCAGGTAGGTGGGTAGATATGCTTGGATGTAGTCAGGCAGGCGAAGGAGAGAGGTAAGCAGGTAGGTAGGTAGGAAGGTAAACAGATGTGGGAGGTACGTAGGCAAGGTGGAAGGGAGACTGAGAAGTGTGTTGGTAGCCAGGTAAGAGTGAGATGTATACAGGAACGTAGGAAAGGATGGGAATATGTGGAAGTTAAAGAGGAAAGTGTGGGAGGTAGGTAAAACAGTATGTCGGTAGGTAAGCAGGCAGGCAGGTAAGTAGGTAGGTAGGTAGGCAGGTAGCTAGGTAGGCAGGAAAGTGCAGGAGGACATAAATACATCAAATGGTTTCAATCTGGCACATTATCGAAAGCCCAAGTGTACACAGATTTTTGACCTTGAGTAAATTTCTCTCTCTCTCTCTCTCTCTCTCTCTCTCTCTAGTGACATCAAAGTAACTCACACTGACATACTCTGACACTGAACCTTGGCCTTAAGTGTGTTAGTCTAATCTCTTCCCTGCCGACGTCCAATTAATGTGTGTGTGTGTGTGTGTGTGTGTGTGTGTGTGTGTGTGTGTGTGTGTGTGTGTGTGTGTGAGAGTGAGTGAGTGAGTGAGTGAGTGAGTGAGTGAGTGAGTGAGTGAGTGAGTGTGTTTGGGTGAGAAGGGGGAAGGAGGATATGAAATGTTAAATGGACACATCTAACAGTAAACGAAGATACCTTGATAATAAATAAACACAAAGACCATAAATGTAAACACACAACTAAAGATACACATAAATAAATAAGTAAATACGTTTCAATAAAGGAATTAAGGACAAGGGCTTCTTTCTTGACACCATAAAAAACACACGAAGATGGTCGGTCAATAAATAAAAAAATACACGAATGAAATGTAGTAAATTAATAAATAAATTAGTTAAATAATGCCTGCAATACGGTCAATAAAGGATGGACATGTTTGTCGTCTGGCCTCGGTAAAAAATACACAACTGCAAAGTAAATAAAGACACGAATAAATAACTAAATAAATAAACAAAAGTCTTTAGCAAAGGCGTATCCCCACCATGTGTTAAGGAATATACAGATATGCAATAATAAGTATGCCAATTTCATATATAGGGGCATAAACTGGGACTCGTACACTACCTTTCTTTAAGAAGTGGAAATGACTCTGCAAGTAGTTTCTAAGATACAGCTATTTAAAGATTAGTTTCCTTTTATGGAACTAGCTCATAAAATACTTACAATGTAGGAATTTCATAAGTAAGGACATAAACTAGGACTCATACTCTACCTCTCTGTATGATATGAAGAGAATTTAAGCAGAAGTTTCCAAAATATGACACACGACATATTTTTCCATATACTCGTGTGGTCATACCTCGTAAAGTACAGATAATACGGTAATATTACGTATACGGGCATGAACTACGACACATACTCTATCTTTGTGTTTGATATGAAGCCCATCCACCTGGTAAGTTTCCGAGATACAGACCCGGACGGACAGACGGACAGACAAACAGACGGACGGAAAGGGGCGATTCCTATATCCCTACCATGTGGAATAATGGTGGGGATAATAAGGTGTGCAATAAGGTCAATAGGGCAGGGCGTGGGCATAAAATCTGGGGGCTGGATAATTGGTTTTAGCGGCTTGGGGCTTGATTGATTAACTGCCCACAGCAAGCCACCAATTAGAGACTGGGTAAGCTGATTAGACCATCCCCTTCCCCTCCCTCTCTTTCACCTCCCCCCTCTTTTTCTCTTTTCCTTCATCACTTTTTTTCTTTTTCTTTTCTACCCTTATCCTCCTCCTCCTCCTCCTCCTCCATCTTCTTCCCAAATGACCCTTTATCATTCCCCTTCCTTGATATTTTCCCCCCATTCTATTTCTCGTCTTCTCTCTTTTCTTCCTCCTCTCCCTCTCCCCATCTCTTTTCTCTCCAGCCTTCCCTTTCCTTTCACCTCTTTTCC
>NC_137042.1:27021778-27026778 GCF_032717465.1 Coenobita brevimanus
CCACTTGGGTTCGTTACCTGTGGAGGAGAGAGAGAGAGAGACCGACATATCAGATGGGATCGTACGGTACTGGATTTATAGATGTTACCCCTCCTACCCAGTATCATACCATATTTTTTCTGGACCTAACTCATCCCCTCTACCCTCCATATCTGTTCCCTACCCTCTCCTACCTTCCCTGTCGATTCCCTACCCTACTATACCTACCCTGTCTACTCCCTACCCTAGTCTACCTTCCCTGTCTGCTCCCTACTCTCCTCTACGTTCCCTACTAGCTACTCCCCTCTACTTCCCCTTCTCCTGTCTTACCTCCCCTCCCCTCTGTTTCTACAACCTACCCTCCTCTCTACCCTTACCCCTGCCTCCCTACACACCCCGTCTCTACCTCCCTCCTTACCACTCTACCCCCTCTACCTCTACTCCCTCCATACTACGACCTATCTACATCCCACCCTCCCTATCACCCTCTTAGTTAAAGGTCGTTTTCTCAATGCTTTCTTCATCTTTCCAGTCCTTATCGGATTAAATGCAGAGCCGGACCTTCTCCTTACATAGAAGTCTTCGAACATAAGAGGGAGCCTCCGAAGACTATAAGAACACTGCCCCCTGTTAAGCCTATACAGAGGTTAGGTTGTAGCGTTTCACTATGGGTTAATGGAAAGAGATGGGCGTGAAATCCGACCCTTATTTAAACGCACACACTGGGGGGTAGAAGGTCACAGGTTCAATCCAGACAGTTGCAGGGCACAGTGTGAGTTCCTGAGTTCGACATCACGTCCGCTAACACCACATGACCCTATCTGAATGGTGTGGGTGTGTCGCGGTTACAAAACACTTAATTACCTGCATTCTCACCTTTACCCTTAACACTTTCATCTAGTGTTGTCTTCAAGTGATTCTACATTGGGTGACAAGTCAAAATGGTTCCTGTAGCTAATATAGGAAACCAATTACTACGTTGGGTGGTAATCATATACGGTACCCATATGACGTCGGAACCAAGCAATCTTGTCCCGGATCTCTAAGCTCTTGATAGCGTAACAACGTCTAATGACAGACAGATGGATAGAATACAACACTAGCAAGGATGCTGGTTATTACTGAGTACCAAGTGACATGTGAGGGTTGCATGCTTCAGCCCTCTGTTAGTATATCGTGGGTGGAATACAGTGCTCGACCTAAGGAACACATATACATACAGATACACATGATCTCTCTCTCTCTCTCTCTCTCTCTCTCTCTTTTCCCCCGCAAGATGTGAGCGTGGCGTAAGGTATGATTAACTTCGATCCCCCCCTCCTTCCCCCTTCCCCTACCTTCCCCCCTCACTCGGAACTCGGCCAAGGGTAAGGTGAGTTTGGAAGGGGATGGAGGGAGGGGAGGGGAGGGGGAGATTAAAGTTTACTACAATCTCTCTCTCTCTCTCTGTCTCTCTCTCTCTCTCTCTCTCTCAAACAGGTCCCTGATTCACCCTTCTCCACCATTAGCTCATTCACATATTAGCATAATAAGGGGGACACTGACTGCTGCACATGTGGGAGGATAGCGTAGTGTGGCGGGTTTTTTATTTTTGTAATGGGTTAAGGTCTACAACAGGCTCTCTCTCTCTCTCTCTCTCTCTCTCTCTCTCTCTCTCTCTCTCTCTCTCTCTCTCTCTCCCTTACACTTCTTCCCTATATTCTCTTCCTCTCCCCTTCCCTTTTACTTCTATCCTTCTTCTTTTCTCCATAGTCCTTCTCTCCCCTCCCGTATACTCCACTTTCTTCCCTCCTTTCCAACCTTTTCGTCTCCTCTTCCCTCCCTTCCCGTCCACTCCCTCTCCAGCCCCCTTCTCTTCTTTTCTCTCCTTCTATCTTCTCTTCTTTCCTCCCTTTCCCTCTTCTCTTTTTTCCTTCCCTTCCCTCTTTTTTCCTCTCCTTCCCTCTTCTTTCCTCCCTTTCCCTCTTCTCATCTTTCCATCATTTCTCTCATCTCTTCTTTCCATCACTTCCCTCTTCTTTTATTTCCTCTCTTTCCCTCTACTCCTCGTCCACCTCCCCCATCTCCCACCTCCACGCATAAGCTTAAAACTGCCTCCACCCCACTCTTCCATTACCTCATTCATAATACACAATAATCTGACCCTAATCTCTGTGACTTCGCTCTGTGTGTGGATGTGGTGGAGGTGGCGGTGGGTGGACGCATGGAAAATATTTTAGGGTAAATGAACGGATCTTGAATTTGGCTCTCTGATATCTTGTTCTTGCTTTTTCTTGGGGGTAACAATCTGCAGACTTATGGCCTTTCGTTCCTTCTTCCTTACATTTAAAAAAAAAGAAAGAAAGAAAGAAAGAAAGGCCAGTGCTCATGGTGACACTAAGATACGTATTTGCGTCGGTTAAGGAAGCTCCCTAAAACCTCTTCCTAACCGATTTATTTTGCTTATTAAACTATACTGTCCTAATCTGCGTTATAAGAATCCTTCGAATATCGCCAAACTCTACAAAAAAAATGCACAAAAGTATATTAACCAGCTATATCCAAAATTGAATCGCTGAGGAAGAGGTGTTTGGGACCTTCATTAACCGACGGAAATACGAGCCAAAATAATCTAAGTACCTCCATGCGTACATTGCAAGACGGTCACTATACCTGGTGCCTTTACACTGGAAACATTATTTATACACATTATTTATATTTTTTTACATTTTTTACGGAATCAAAGCAGTTACGGTAATCACAGGCCTGTTCGGGAATCGTATTCAGTATCACTTAAAGTACTTTCAATCCGTCTCATTCACGTGTGTGTGTGTGTGTGTGTGTGTGTGTGTGTGTGTGTGTGTGTGTGTGTGTGTGTGTGTGTGTGTGTGTGTGTGTGTGTGTGTAATACAGTGGCAAAACTGAATGAGGGTAAAATATCATCATCATCATCATCACCTTATTATCCACCATAAAAGAAAATTAAGATATATTTTCAACTCAACCCCTTCCCTACGATGACATCTTCCCTACCGCATAACCTCTACCGCCAAACGATTTTCCTCAGCTTATGGTCGGTCTGGTACTGGAGGGGTTAAAGGCTGCGAATACTGAGGAAGAAAAGTGGATGAACAGGGTTAAGGTCTACCGGCCTAACACCTGCCAGTAAGTGACTCATCCTTCCTCCTTCACCCAACTTATCTTACATCTTAACCTCTTTTGTACCGAGTTTTTATTATTCTATTTTCTTTTTTCATTTTTTATTTATTCATTTATTTATTTAACATCAGACGTTTTTCATCAGCTAAAAGTGTGCCACCGAAGCCTGGGTATTACACTAATCCTACACACTAAAAAACTCACTGACACTAAATCCTGACATCATCCCGTCTATTAATTACCATAAGGGTGAGTAGTGTGTGTGTGTGTGTGTGTGTGTGTGTGTGTGTGTGTGTGTGTGTGTGTGTGTGTGTGTGTGTGTGTGTGTGTGTGTGTGTGTGTGTGTGTGTGTAATATGGCAGAGGGGAAGGGTTTAGTACAGCCCTTCCCATTAAATGATTCACCCCACCCTTCAATTATTCCAACCAATTTGCTTATAATAGGCGAGGTGTGTGTGTGTGTGTGTGTGTGTGTGTGTGTGTGTGTGTGTGTGTGTGTGTGTGTGTGTGTGTGTGTGTGTGTGTGTGTGTGTGTGTGTGTGTGTGTGTGTGTGTGTGTGTGTAGAATCATTAACGTACCCAGTGTGGCCTGTGTCCACGTACACACACACACACACACACACACACACTATCGATTCCGGATTAAAACATGACTCACACAACCCATCCCCGCACTGAATCCAACCCTACGTGAACAGAAGCACAGGAGTTCAATAAATTTCACGAAGACACAATCTAATCAGAGCATAGGAGTTCAAACCAATCTCTGAAGAACTCGAAATACAACTCATCTACCTTAACACACGAATTCAACTGCACCCATGGCACGTACAGGAGTCCAAAAGAAAATCGAAGACACATACAGGAATTCAAAACAAAATCGAAGGCAAGATAACGAGTTCAGATTATTAAAAAAAAAAAAAAAAGAGAAAAGTCGGTCAAGAAACGCGGAGAAATAAAATAATCTGATCAGCCTGATTTCCAGAGAAGGGGAGACTACGAAGATGGAGAAAAGGCAGAGAGAAGGGAAGATAAGAAAGAGGTGGAGACGGGAGGAAAGAGGAAAAGAGGCCAAGCGAGAAGAGAGGTGAAGAGGGAGGGAAGATGCCGCGGCTGAGAGACGGATGAAGGAGAGGGAGAGTGAAATATTGAAGACATTCCCAAATTAGCTCTCTTATCCTCCTGCTTCTCTTTCACTTCTTTCTCTCCTCTTTCGTCTCCTCTCATCCCTTTCATTCTCCTGTCTTCTCTTTACCTGACCTCCATTTCCTCTCCTCCCCCCTTTCCTGTCACAATAACATGCAGAAATGTGTCTAATCACTACAAAATGTCCCAGTTTAGCTGAAAGAAATCGTCTGTGTATAGCGTCAATAATGTATAAACCTGTCCACATAGTCTTTAAGAAAACAAAAACAAAAACAAAAGTCCAAGGAAAAAAATGCGAAATTGGTACAAAACCCTCAAGTGCTATAATAAATCCCCCATGAACTGAAATAATAATAATAATAATAATAATAATAATAATAATAATAATAACAACAACAACAACAATAATAATAATAATAATAAATCGTCGGGGATACCAAAAACGATTTATATGTAGAGTCTTAATAAAATGAATATGTGCTATACTTCATACTAATTAATCTGGCCAGGCATGTATGGCAAGACTGTTCCTGCCGACATTCTGATTGGCTGGAGGTGTTTGTTCGATTTCGTTGTTGCTAAATCTGATACTCTTTTTATTATCAGATATGATACTGAGTTTGTCGACAATACAATCGTCAAAAGCAATAAGAAATCCGTTATATACTTAACAACAATGAAATTTTCGTAGGAAGATAGAGATATGAGTCAACAAAGTATTATAACAGTCCAAGTCAA
>NC_137042.1:27034278-27039278 GCF_032717465.1 Coenobita brevimanus
ACTTTTCCTTTTCAGTCTTTCCTATGAAATTTCCTTGTCAGTTTTTCCATGCTGCATGGTGGTCCTTCTCAGTTTTTCCCGCCAGTTTTAACTGGAGGGTTTGGAGGCGGGGGGAGCCATCTTGCTTTACTATCCTTATCCTTCAGCATGTAGAATTAGATCTCGTAATCAGAGTCTACTCTGAAACATGCAGCCTTGAAAGGACCATTAGGACTGCTGCTGTTTGCATTCCTTTGTATTTGTTTGTACTCCTCCTCCTCCTCCTCCTTTTTCTCTCCCTCGACACACCCACTTCTCCCCCATCTCCACCACCACCTCCTCCTCCCCGTGAACTAGGTGAAAGCAGACAAGGAAGAACAAACGCTAATTTCCTGAGTGCATACAAGGTGATAATATTAGTATGCAAGGTTGAGTGTCAAGGTTATGATAAATGCACGTTAGCCTTGGCCTCACACACACACACACACACACACACACACACACACACACACACACACACACACACACACACACACACACACACACACACAGTTAAAGAATATACCTACACAAACAGGCCTATAAAACGTAGATAATACATTTAAATATATAACTGTATGTACATAATAGCCTCTCTCTCTCTCTCTCTCTCTCTCTCTCTCACCACACTTCAACAAGTTTCCACGTACCCTAGTTCCGAAAGTCAACGTTTAGGCTAGTCCTCTATGCCTGTCCGTCTGTGTCTGTCTGTGTGCTTGTCGAGGTCTGTTTGTCTTTCAGTCTGTCTGTGTCTGTCTGTTTGTATGATGAGAAAACGAGGCTTTCAAACACTGTAATTGCTTCCTGGTCTTGATAAAAGGCTAAAGTTTGAAATGTTAATAAAAGCAATCATGTCTGGGTTAAAAAAACTCAAACAAATACCGGTCACACACACACACACACACACACACACACACACACACACACACACACACACACGCTGGTGCAGTGGTAACGTTCTCGCTTGCCAACTGGTGGACGGGAGTTCGCGCCTCGCTCAGGTTGCGAAAAGTTTCACTGACGAAGTGGGTGGTTACTGTCCCCCTGGAGCAGGGGGACGGGTGTGTGCGTGTGTGAGGGTCACAGCCTTGCCCTTAGATCGGACTATAGGAGCTCTCAGCTCCCTTCCGGGAGGGTAAAAAAGCTGACGATCACGACCATCAAGTGATCCTGACCGACCCGGTGAATTACACACACACACACACACACACACACACACACACACACACACACACACACACATCCATCCATCTCCCCACACACAAATCACTCACACACAATAGAAAAACATACAAACGACCTTCCTTCCCCGATAGCCTACACAACCTTCAGCCAAACAAATAAACAAACACCAAACCGAAGACCGGAAATACTCAAACACGCCCAGGAGCCAAAGCAAACACGAGTACACACACACACACACACAAACACACACACACACACACACACGAGGGATGGAAGCTGAGAGTGGGGAATGGGAGGGGGGAAGGGGGGAAGGAGGGGAAGAAGACTGTCAAGAGATGCAACAGAGGGAGGAGGAGTGGGGAAGGGAGGAGGACTGGGGAAGGAAGGAGGGGAAGAGTAGGAGAGGAGAATGAGGTAGGGAGAGGAGAAGAATGGGTGGGGGTAGAGAATCGGGAAAGCGTTGGGGAGGAATGGGAAGGAGTGGGGAAGGGAAGAGGGGAGAGAGGTGGGGGGAAATGTGACAGACAGGGATAACATGGGGAATGGGGGATAGAGGAGGGATGGGGAGGAGGTGGGGAAGGGGAGAATCTGAGCTGTAAAAGTTAGGGATGAGTGGGGAAGGGAGAACATGGAACGGAGGTGGGGTGGGGAGGGGGCTATGAAGATAATGTAGCAATGTGATGGTTGTGAGGAGTTGGGCTGGTTGTGGAGTGGTGGAGGCTTGAGATGGTGGATGGGGTGAAAGTGGTGGAGGGAAGGGGACGAGAGGAGAGAGGAAGGCAAGTGTTGAGAGGAAAGGGATGACAGGAGAGACATGGAAAAAGAGGGACGAGTGAGGCAAAAGTGAAAGGAGAGGGGGCGGGAGATGAGGGGAGGAGAGGAGAGGAGAGGAGAGGAGAGGAGGGGAGAGGAGAGGAGAGGAGAGGAGAGGAGGGGAAGGGAGAGGAGAGGAGAGGAGAGGAGGGGAAGGGAGAGGAGAGGAGAGGAAGGGAGAGGGAAAAGGAAGTGGAAAGTGAGCAGAAGATGGAGGATGATGGCGAGTTAGCACTGGAGGAGGAGGAGGAGGAAAAATGTTGAACAAAAAAAAGAGTGAGAGAAACGGAAGAAAATGCCGATAAGAAATAAAACTGAGACATGAGAGAGGAAGCCAATTAGATAAGGATAGGGGTAGAGTAGGAGTGGCAGGAGGGAGAGTGGCAGGGGGTGGGAATAAAGGAGTGGAGTGGGATGTGGAGTTGGCAGCGTGGAGTAATGGCCCCAGCAGACAGTGGAAGGGGAAGTGGAAAGAGGAGTGGTGGGTGAGAGGGAGGAACTGAGCAGGAGAGAATGCGGGA
This sequence comes from Coenobita brevimanus, assembly GCF_032717465.1. Taxonomy (NCBI): domain Eukaryota; kingdom Metazoa; phylum Arthropoda; class Malacostraca; order Decapoda; family Coenobitidae; genus Coenobita; species Coenobita brevimanus. The sequence continues at coordinate 27,036,816 of NC_137042.1, forward strand.
GTGTTTGGAAGTTACCTCTCTTTATTCACACACACACACACACACACACACACACACACACACACACACAACCTTTAACTAACTTTTCACTCACAAACTCTTTCACTTACTTCCAAGCACACTTTCAAGCTAACACATACAAACTCAAACACACAGTCAAGCACACAGAATCAGCCCAGCATACACAAGTGCACACAATCATTCCTTCACCCACGCAACTGCAATTTCTTCATTCACTTGCTTATTTTCATTCATTCGTTCATTATGTGAATCATATAATCATCGTTTACAATTTTTCTGGCACTAAATTTGCTCTAAAAACATACATACAAACATGAGGACACTATCACACACACACACACACACACACACACACACACACACACACACACACACACACTAACACAGGAAACCACAAGATGCTCACAGATGTACACCAAACTCCGACAGGCAAAACCACACACACACACACACACACACACACACACACACACACACGTCACACTGACACGCAGGCAAGAAACAAGGGGAACACAAGACAGTTTCTCAATAGATCCCACGTCCAATCAACGTAGCCCGGAGCACTCTTCCCTCCAGTCGTGTCACACAAAGGATACATTAGCAAGATTAAAAGAAAATAAATGAACACGAAGAATGATAATAAATAACGACGATAATGTGGGATAACTGACGGTGATTGAGAGAGAGAGAGAGAGAGAGAGAGACATCTACTCATTTATTTTCAGATTAACAAATACACATAATATACAGTATACTCACCATGGCCAGGAATATACCTAAACTCTCCAACAACAATATATCACACGGTACATGCAGGAGGGGGAGTGGGGGAAGGAGGGAGCAATATGTGGGGGGGGGGAGGGAGTAGATAAAGTAGATGATGGAGAGTCGAGGTAACGCAGAAGAGGGGGGAGAAACGAGAGGGGCGGGGCAATACAAGGGGAAGAGAGAGAGGGGGCGGGGAAAGCTGAAATATATAAAGGAAAGGCTGGGATAAGGCGGGGGAAGGGGAAGGGGACGGAGGACGAGGGAGAGGAGGGGGATCTGAGTAAGGAAGGGGAGGAACGAGGAGGGTAAGGAAGGGGAGGAATGATTGGGATAAGGGAGGGACTGTAGGAAAAAATAATTAAAGGGATGAGGGAAAGGGGAGAGGAGGGATGAGAAGGTGTTACGCGAAGGGAGGAGAAAGGGGTAAAGGGTGAATGAGAAAAGGGAGGAGAGGGAGAGGGAAAGACGGAAAGAGGGAGTTAAGAGTGGGGATGGAGGAGGAGAGGGGTAAAGGAAGGGAGGGGAGGGAGGAGTGGACTAGGGTAAGGGGAGAGAGGCCAAAAGGGGCGTGAAAAAGGAGGAAGGAGGGGGGCTGATAAAGAATGGGGAGAGGCTGGTAACAATTTCTCTATAAAATAAATTGAATTAGTGGGCGGGTGGGGATAAGACACATAAATTACACCTCCCTGGGAACTCTCGCACAGCTATATATTAATCTCCACAACACTTTACACATTTATTACCTTAACATAAAATACGGTGTGACTATACGCTTTATACTAAAACTTGGCCTGAACCTGACATCTCTCCACCTTAAACGCAGAGTATTAACAGTAGACTGACACTAGTAAACGGTGCTAGTCATGAAAAAGTGCTATGGAGAGGATGTAGAGCCACTGCACTGTCTATCCCTGCCACGGATCTCCGTGAAATAAGTTAAACTACATTCCAAGCATTCGCCTCCCTATGTGGATGCTCGTAGTAGGTACAGTAAAAAAAATAAATAAATAAAAAATAAGTATCGCAAATCTGGGGTACGACAGATAAGAAAATAGGCGAGTTTTTGCGGGAACATATGAATCTATTAACATGTTTCCTAAAAAAAATATATATATATATACCCCCCAATGTGACGATTTAGGTGATTTCGGGTTCTAATCATTATAAAGGAAAATTTTTACACTTATAATTACCGGGTGCCCCATGTATCACAAAGCTTCGTCCGTGTTTCAGAATGCTACGTGCGGTAAGATGGCTGACTGTACGTATCCAATGGTATGCCTTTTCGTGGCCTACTATACTCTACGCTCGCATCCTGTCAGTTAAATCAATACTCTATTCAGATTCTGACACACACACACACACACAAATCATGTACACCTAAGCAAACACACACAGAGAAGGCTCACTCATCCATAACTATGCAAGCACACATACTGATAAAACAAAGATATTCTCTCTCTCTCTCTCTCTCTCTCTCTCTCTCTCTCTCAGAAAAGTGAAGCAGGCCATATGGTAGACAATTTGCCAGCTGATATAGGAGCAGACTCAGCTGAGCTGCCTGGACACCGTCTCTCTCTCTCTCTCTCTCTCTCTCTCTCTCTCTCTCTCTCTCTCTCTCTCTCTCTCTCTCTCTCTCTCTCTCTCTCTCTCACACACACATACACACACACA
>NC_137042.1:27044278-27054278 GCF_032717465.1 Coenobita brevimanus
GAAAGGGTGGAGGATAGAGGATAACTATGGTAAAAGGATGGAAAAAAATAGCTTCAGGTTTCAACCCTTTGGTCGTATCCTACTGCTCAGTCAGTCTATTTTTATGCAACACAGGCGCCTTCGTTGACCGCTCTACCTGCGTCTTTGCATAAAACCGTCAAATAATGGTTAAGAAATCGACGTAAATACAATGTCTAAACCATCACGTGCAATTCCGACACTACACACACACACACATACACAACTCCTCGCCAACATGGGAAGAGGTTAGTCCTGGCTATCACTCTCTCTCCAGGAAGGTTCAGAATTTTTTTATACCGTACGTGGCGCAGACAGATTCGTAACACATCTTCCTTGGCGATTTATTTTGCACCTAACGCCTTTTAATCCTCCTGTACGTCACCGAGTATGTCTCAACACGCCTTCTTGCGCGATTTATTTCCCCAGTCGACCTTCCCGTGGCAAAAATGTGAATAAAAAGTAAAAGGGTTACACTGAAGACACACCTACAGGAAATACTGGTTAGACTCGACCCCCCCCTACTGTACCTGCCCCCACCCCCTACTGTCCTGCCCCCACCCCACCCCCACCCCCTACTGTACCTGCCCCCACCCCACCCCCACTCCCTACTGTACCTGCCCCCACCACCCCCACCCTCTACTGTACCTGCCCCCACCCCACCATCAACCCTTACTGTAACTGCCCCCACCCCATCCGCACCCCTTTACTGCATCTATCCCCAACCCACCCCCACCCCCTACTGTAGCTTCCCCACCCCATACCCACCCCCTCGCACCCACAATCACTACCACAATCACCACCAGTCACCACCATCATCATCACATATTCACTTCCATCACCAATTACCAATAATCACCACAGAACCCTTACATCATCACCATGATCACACAATCACTACCATCACCAATAATATCATCACCACACAACCACTACCATCACCAGTATCATCACCACACAACCACAAATATCATCATTCTCTCACCTACCTCACTACCATCAATACAACGTCATCACCATTATCATCATCACACCAAGCAACCACTGCCACCATCGCCACCACCATCATCATCATAACTGCACATACACCACCACTACAGTTAACATCACCACCAACAATCACCACTACCACAGCTACACAAGGAGGGAAAGAAGGGAGGAAGGAAGGAAGGGAGAAAGGATGGAAAGGAGCGAGCTGAAAGACAGGAGACAGGAAGAAGAAAGGAGGCAAGGAACAAAAAAAAAAGAATAGCAAGAAAAGTGTAAAAAACATGGGGGTACAAAAAAAGAATAGAGAAAACGAGTAAGGAAAAGAAATGAGAGAGAGAAAGAGAGAGAGAGAGAGAGAGAGAGAAGTAAGAAAGTGATAGAAAGACGGTCAGACAGAGAGAGAGAGAGAAAGAGAGAGAGAGAGAGAGAGAGAGAGAGAGAGAGAGAGAAGTAAGAAAGTGATAGAAAGACGGTCAGACAGAGAGAGAGAGAGAGAAAGAGAGAGAGAGAGAGAGAGAGAGAGAGATAGACGGTGACAGAGACAGATGGCGAGAAAGTACGAAAGAGAATAAAGAAAACGAAGATATATGAAACAAAAAATGCCAAACAATGAAAAAGAAAGGCGAAAAGAAGCACCTTTGAAAAAAAAAAAAAAAAATACTGAGGAGGAATTTCTCTCTCTCTCTCTCTCTCTCTCTCTCTCTCTCTCTCTCTCTCTCACCTTCTTTACAATTCTCCGCGGTCACTGCTTCCCCTTTAAGGTGGGCAGGCAGCACGAGGTTCCACAATCACCTATATATTTTCCATTATTTTCTTTTAACAGGTGACCCGAATCCACAAATACGTTATAAGGGGCAGTAAATAAAACCATAAAGCCACCAAACAGGGTCTACTTTTTATAACGAAGGACAATAAAACAAAAGTCAATAAAAACGTACACGAACAACCAATTATTGTAAATATGGAATAACTTCCTAATAAATAAATAAATAAATAAACAGTAAAACAAATATCAGAAAGCACCCAAGTCAATAATTACCGTACTCTAGAAAAACGCTTCAAGGAAAGCTTAATAACAAAACAGTACACAACGCTGCGCAGAAACGGTCAGTAACTATAGAAAGCTACCAGAAAACACATCTATACCTCCGCCAACGCCAACAAAATTTATGATTTAATGCTGTAATTCCTCTTCCCTACCAGACAAATGCTTTTACGGTCTCTCACAGTCAAGTAATTCTACGGTCTCTCACGGTCAATTAATTCTACGGTCTTTGTCTACCCTATCACACAATCTGGGAGGACGCATACCCCCGCCAACGTCATTAAAATTTATGATATATTCTTACATCCAGATTCGGATCCACCTCAAAATCAATCAGCTCTTCTATGACCCAACTTCCCGCCTATCCTCCACGTCACAATGAAGTCCTATAACAACTTTCTGAGATACCTTGTACACAAAAAGACACACGGGTGAATATATAACCTGGCGGGGATAGAAATAACATAAAAAAATCTTATAACAAAAAACGAAAAACAAGCTTAAAACAACTCTAAAAACAATACCCAAGTCGGCAAACAATCAGAGCCGTGAACCTAGTGAAAAGAGAGATCCGACTCCCTCCCACACGATCCAACACTACAATGATGCCAGAGATCCGACTCCCTCCCACACGATCCAACACTACAATGAAGCCAGAGATGCGGCCCGACAACATACGGATTGCCTTTGCAGATTTCGTGGCCTCTGTTCTTTAGCGATTTATTCTGCACAGTAAACCTCAAGATCCTCCTGTATGTTATGGATGCAGACTACGTGGATATTAAAACGATAGCTATAAATATCATAACAAGGGAATATTAAGATGTAGCGAACAACAGAAATCGCTAAGGAAGAGGTGTTGCAAAGCCTCCTATGCCACGTACTAGTACCCAAAACAAATCGCCAGAGAAGAGGTGTTACAACCTCCTATGCCTAATAAATCGCCAAGGCAGGGGTGTAACAAAGCCTCCTATGCCAAGTGGTGGTGCCCAAGATAAATCGCTAAGGAAGGGGTGCAGTAAAGCCTCCTATGCTACCAACAAAGCAACCAAAGCCGCGGCCGGACACCCAACGAACAGCCTGCAGCGAACATCAACACAACGTGGGCGGGCTCCGGCTGTAAGTCTCGCAGATTACGGGAAACTTCGCGATACAGCCTGGGAATCCCCCCCCCCCCTTCATTTTTTTATGACCTCGCTCGGACGGACGCCGGCGAGATACTGTTTTTGGTCGATTTTCTTTGTGTGTTTGTTTGTTTGTTAACAACATTTCGGAAAAATGGCTGAATGAAATTACATGAAACTTTCAAGATATGTGGGCACTGGTCCCCAAAGAAAGTAATTATATTTTGGAGGTAATCGAGTGACCCTGAAAGGTCAAAATCAAGGTCACGGATTTTCAGAAGACCATAAATTGAAGCCGGCTGAAGATAGGGATATTTACTATTATGAACATACAGGAACTCGTAATATGGGCTTTCATTTGGCACCACGACCTATGACCCTGAGTAACCCTGAAAGGTCAAACTCAAGGTCACGGATATTCAGGGGGCTATAAGTCGAAACTCCTTGAATACAGAGAGATATTTACCATTATCAACAATAGGAAGTCCCATCAAGGTTTTTAACTGGTACCATGAACGTTGACCGCAAGTAGCCCTGAAAGGTCAAACTCTAGGTCACTGATACTCAGGGGGCTATAACTCGAAACTCGTTAAGACAGATATTTACTATTATCAAGATATTGGAAGTCTCACATGGGCTTTTAGTTGGCACCATGATCTTTGACCCTGAGTGGCCTTGAAAGGTCAAAAGCAAGCTCACGAAAATTCAGGGGGCGTAGCTTGAAAACATCTGCGCCATTAACTTAGACTTTAATTGTGTACCGTAATGACACTAAATGGCAGTATCGATTCAGTATTTAACAGCAATAAAACAACTGCTGTCGGGCGAAGGTTTGTTGTGCCTGACACCTCTTATTATATTTTGAACTGCACATGTATTAAAAAAAAATTCCTATAGTTCATTATTCACTGCCTGAAGTTCAAAATACAAAACTGAATTCTGCTTTTCGAAATACTGTACATAATTTCTGGGTCTGATGAATACTGTGGAATTCTCTCGGTTTTACTTAGATGTTAAACTTCACGAACAGAGGGTATTTAAATTCGTCAAATAATCTCATATCGATGGTATTTATAATATCAACTTCAAAGAAAAGTAATAACAATAAATACTGCAAATTTTCGAAAGACTGCAGTATCCCCTTAACACGAAGACAAACTGTGGGTAAGGAGAGGGGTGGCGAAGGGGGAGAGGGAGGAGGAAGGGGAAATACCAATAGGAGGGACGAGGGAAAAAGGGGAGAAAGGCAATGGGGGAAAGAGTGAGAAGGGAGAAGAGGTCTGGAAAGGAGGAGAAGGGAAAGAGGGGAGGAAAGAGGGAGAAGGGAAAGAGCGGAGGAGAGGGGGTGAAGGGAAAAGGGGGCAGGAAAAGGGAAGAAGGGAAAAGAGGGGAGGAAAGAGGGATGGGGGATTGCAAGGAGGTGCAGGGGAAGTGCCGGGAAGGGGAGAAAAGGGAGGAGGGAGGGGGATTACTTCTGATCAAGACGACTAGTGCTCATTTCTCAACGTCTTCTTACCCCCCGTCGCCTCTCGACCCCTCTTCACCTCCAACCATTCTCCCCTCTTGACTCCCCTTCTTCCCTTCCTCTTTCTCTCTCCTCTCAATTTCTCACTCTTCCCACTCCCTCCTTCTTTCCCCTCTATCTCTCACTTCACCCCAACTCTTCTCCCCTCTTTATCTTTTCTTCTCCTCTCTTAATCCCCCCACTCTCCTTTTCCCTCTTCGCCCCAATCCCATCCCTCCTTCTCTCCTCTTTCTTCTTCACCTATCCCTTTCCTCCCCTCCCCTCCCACTTCCTCCCTCTACCTCCCTCTTCACCCCAGCCCTTCTCTCTCTTATCCTACATCTTTTACACAGCGTTCTATTAAGCTCCCCACAACAGACTCCTTCAGAAACTCTCGGCTCATGATTTCTGTGGCAGTGTGCTCAGCGGTCACTCAATTACTGTGACAGGATTGAGAGAGAGAGAGAGAGAGAGAGAGAGAGAGAGTGAGAGAGAGAATTATTGATATACAGAACATGGATTTTAATACTGAAAATACAAATGTTAGGTACTGCCAGGAATCCAACTAATCTGCCATACAGTTTTTACTCTAGCCAGGCCAAAACTGCCTTCTCTTCAGCTTGAATACTGAGCTACACCACTGAAATATTGTACTAGTCACGAAGAAGTGCTGTGTTCAAGGTGCAGAGCCGTAGTACTATTTTTTTTTCGCTACCGATCTACGTGAAATGGTAAGCAACAAAAGGACAAATTTCTGGGCTAAGGCGATGGAAAAACTGTGCCGTGTTCTGACGCAAAAAAATAAACAGAACACATACGGTAACAGGGAACAGAGAGGTGAGTAATGGATAAGGGTGATTAATAAGAGAATGGGAGACAAAACCTCAAACGCAAAGAAGACCGAGTTAGGGAGAGGAGGGAGAATGGAGGGAAAGAAAGCAGGGTTTGAAAGGGAGGGAGGGAGGAAAGGATGACAGGAATGGGGAAAGGAGAAAGGGAGAGAAAGCAGGATTAGAAGTTGGAGGGAAGGTGAGGAAAACCGGGTTAGGGATGGAGGGAAGAAGGGTGGCAGTTCAAGGAAAGATATAAATGAAAGTAATGGGGTCGGAATGTGGTGGAGGGGAGAGAATATTAGGTCAGAGCAGGGAGAAAATAAGGTCATGGGAGGGAGGGAGGGAGGGAGGAAAAAAAAAGGTCATGGAATTAAAGAAAGTATTGGGAGGGCGGGAGGGAGGCAAGAAATAAAATCAAGAGAGCAAAATGGAGTACAAAGGAGAGCAAACAGCAACAGACCAATTGCCCCTTTCATGGCTGTTTGTTATAGCGAAGATTATAACTGCCCAAACTATTCTATACGTTAACGATAGAACGACATGAAGAACGAAGGTAATGGCAGGAATGGAGGAAATAAGGTGAAGGGAGGAGGGAGGGAGGGCAGAAAGACGGTAACGCGGGGGAAGCAGAGAGGGATGCAAGGGGTCAGGAGTGTTGGCAGGGTTAGTGATACGTCTAATGGAAAGGCAACAGTAGCTGCCAAAAATCCTCTCTGCTCTCTGAAAGCTGGAACTGTACATTGAAACTTACATACACATACCAGAATATTTTTTGTTATCTGTTAGAGCAAGCCTCGGGAAATGATCATATAAATCACTGTAACATTAATTTCTTCTCCAGACAATTGTCGTCAATATCAGTAAATACGGTATATATGGTAGCTGAGTGTTGCACTAGGTAGATTCCTCCCCTCAACCTCAAGACAAGATTCAGGACAGCATACCGATATATATATATATATATATATATATATATATATATATATATATATATATATATATTTATTTATTTATTTATTTATTTATTTATTTATATATACACATTTTCAGCACTGCCGATTTTATTTTGCTTTAGAACAGACCCACTCGGAGTGAAGTTGTTAAAGAAGATGAGAAATGAGGGGGGAGGATGGGGAGACCGTAGTGGAGACGAGCAGAGACTATGAGGGAAGAGAAGGAAAGACTATGGAGGGGGATGGAGGTAAAGGAGTCCTGATGGATCACTTGCAGGGAAGCGAAGGACGCCCGCTGCAGGGGAGGGAAGGGGGAATGAAGGGAGGAAGGGGAAGGGGAGGGAGAGGCAGAGAGGCAGGAAGGGGGAGAGACAGGGAGAGGAGAATATGGAAAGGGAAAGATAGGAAGGAGAGAAAGGCTGAGGGAGAAAAGACGAGGGAAGGGATGAGGAGGCAAAGTAGGAAGAGGGGGAAATGAAGTGGGGGAAGACAGGGAGAGACGAATAGGGGAAAGGAAAGAAGAGGGAAAAACTTAGAGAAACAGAAAGGGAAAGAAAGGCAGATGGAGAGAGGATGGAGGAGAACACACAAGAGGCAGAGGAGAGAACAAAGAGAGGGAGAAATAAAGAGAAGCGAAAACAACGAACAGGCAAAAGATCAAGGAGAGGGGGGAGGCAGGAGAAACGTCATGAGTAAAAATAAACACATGAAATTAATGGACAATGCTCAGACGGAGAAAAAGATCCTTACAAAAACTGGACAGTGGGAAAAAAACAAAAACTCATATAATAACACAAAAATACATAGAAAACTTACTCAAAACACAAAAATATAAGTAAAACGGTACACACACACACACACACACACACAACCACAAAACAATACAGGAAACATTAAATGCAAGGTAAACTGAGAGAGAGAGAGAGAGAGAGAAAGAAAGAGAGAAAGAGAACGGCAACCACCTGGCATCCTACACGTTCACCGCCTGTTCAACTGGATCCCTCACACTCCTACGTTCACCTACTCTTTTTCTCAATGTTCAAGTTTCTCTCTCTCTCTCTCTCTCTCTCTCAAGTAAATCCTGTCCTCTTCCCTGTCTATCATTCCTTCTTATATCGTTCATCCACCCATACTTCTTCCTGCCTTCTTCTTTCCTAAATCCTTCTTTCTCTTACCATCCTTCTCACCTTTATCTACCCTTCCTTTCTTTCTTACACCTTTCACTGCTTTCATCCTTCAATCCTTCCTTCCTTACTTATCCTCACACTTTTCTTCCTTCTTTCTTACATCCTTCCATCCTTCATTTACCCCTACCTTCTGCCTTTCAACTTTTCCTTCCTCCTCCCCTCCTACCGCCTTCTTTTCCTCCATCCTTTCCTCCTACCTCCTCCCTTCCTCCCCGCTTTCTCTCCACACTCTTTCAACCTCCTTCTTTATTCTTTGTTCCTTGGTTCTTTTCCCTCCATATCCTCCTTCTCTCCCTCCCTCCCTCCCTCCCTCCCACCTCCTTTACTCCCTCCTTCTCTCCTGTCAGCACTTGTCTATCCTTTTTCTTGGTTCTCTCTTTCCCTCCCTTCTTTTTCTTTCTTTCTTTTCAGATCTCTCTCTCTCTCTCTCTCTCTCTCTCTCTCTCTCTCTCTCTCTCTCTCTCTTTCATTTCCAAATATTCTTCTATCCTCAACATCATCATCATTATCATCATCGTCATCATCATCTTCATCATCTTCATCAGCCTGAGACGACTTAATGCAGGACGAAGGCCTCTCCAAACTTTCTCCACTCTGCCTGTTAACCTGTTCCATCCAATCCCGGCAAATCCGCGAACTTTATCTTTCCATCTTGTTTTCTGTCTGCCTCTACCACTCATTCCGTCCACTGTTCCATCCAATCCCAGCGAATCTCCAAAATTAGCTCTCCATCTTGTTTTCCGTCTGCCTCCACCACTCACTCCATCTCTGACCTGCCACTCCGCTACCCTGGTTGTCCATCTGTTACCTGTTGTTCTACGACAGACCTAACCTGCCCACATCCCTTTATGCTTCTCAATTAAGGTGATTATGGCCTTCAATGTCGTCCATCTCCTAATCAACGAAGCTCCTTTCGTATCTCTCCATGTGATGCTAAACACACCCTTCCACATTCCTCTCTGGGCACACTAAAGTTATTATATTTGACTTATTTATTTATTTATTTACTTATCAATTTATTTATTTTTTTACGACTCCATGTTTCCTCTCCTTTCGGTTTCCATTTCTCTCCCTTTTCCCTTCCCCCGATTCTCTCTCTCTCTCTCTCTCTCTCTCTCTCTCTCTCTCTCTGTTCTCTGGTCTCCTGCCTTTCATTCCCACGTCCCATGGCACCCTCTTTCCTTTTGGGGGTTCAGTGCCTCTTTCTTCTCTTTTATCTCAGTCCCTCTCTTTTCTCTTCCATAAGACCACAGGTGGGATATCTCTGCTAATGTCCGTCTGTCTCTGTTTATCTATCTATCTATCTACATACCTACCACCTACCTACTTACCTATCTATGCCCATCTATCAATTAATCTTTATATCTACCTACCTACCTATCTATCTATCTACCTGTCTGTCTATCTGTAAGTTTCTGTCCACATATTTCTATCTATCTATTTATCTATCTATCTATCTCCTACACAGTTACTCAAGCCACACTGGATAAACGCACAATCCTCTTAAGGTTAAATCTCTCTCTCTCTCTCTCTCTCTCTCTCTCTCTCTCTCTCTCTCTCTCTCTCTCCAGCAACACAATGCCCTCCACACGGGCGGCTGCATCTCAACTAGACCTGCCTGAGCGACCATGTTTCACAATGACACAAAAGAGTTCATAACGCTTCACTTACAAAATAATAAAATAATAACAGGCAGCGTCATATGATGTGTTTAGTGCAGCAGTTTCTATATAATTTCAGTTTTTATTTCGTTTTTCTTTTTGCTAAACTGAATATCGCCAAAGTATTTAAGGGATATTTGTTTGGCTATCCATTAATCTACATATTTACTCTCTACCTCCATCTATCTATCTATGTATCTATCTATCCACCATATCTATAATCATCCATTTCCCTATACGGTATATTTGTCTGCCTATCCATCAATCTAGATATATATTACCTACCTTCATCTATTTATCAATATCTATCTATCTATCTATCTATCACTATCCAACTCTTTCTCTATTACTAACCTACCTACCTATCTGTGGAGCCAACCATCATATTTGTCTAACTATCAACCCGTATCATCTTTCATCCTTCCATTCCTAACCATTAATTCAAGAAGAGAGTATATCCTGCCATCCTATTAACATTTTTAGGTACCCTTATCTCGATCTATCTATCTATCTATGTCTATCTGTCTATATACCTATCCATCTGTCTACCTATCCATATATCTCTGTCAGTCCATCCAACCACCCATCCAACCAGCCATCCACCTAAAACTCATTCCACTTCTCCAACCATCCAACCAAGCAACCATCCACCTCATCTTTCAGTCCATCTCTCCATCCAATCAAC